>NW_025407834.1:538781-716225 GCF_003324165.1 Naegleria lovaniensis
GGTACTAACCTATTTTGTTAATCACAAAAAATAATTTTTCATAAATGGAGCTGCCAAAATAGAAATCTTGAGTACCTTTAGACTTTGAACTTCCTCCATATATATTTGACAGAGCAGTTTTGAAATTTGACTCTAAAGCAGAGTAACATCCCATTAATAAAGTGTCCAAAATGGTTTTACCGACTGCGGAAACTATACCGCCTCCGCTTGATGATGACTGTTGTACATTTGGTTGCTCGTCTTGCGGTGTCGAGCTAGTCAATTGAAGTTGATTATATACAATTTTGTACAGTTTTTCTCGAGTTTCATGGTCGATAATAGTGAGTTGTAGCATGTAGAGAGAATTTCCAATACTTAATAGATGGTTAGGGCTTAATAAAAATAAAACAAGTGCTGTCAACGTAAAATTGATGAGCCGTTATATCTAGTTGAGGGATGGGATTACCTACATGATTGTTTGTAAAAGAATTCCAGTACTTCAATATTAGCACGGAACTTTTCAATGTCACAATTCATAGATCCTACCAAAAACCATGTCATGTTGCATGAACCATCAATATAAGTGTGCTTACCGTTGAATCCAGGAGTATCAATAAAAATTAAATTCTCTACAAGCCAGTTATCTTCATCGTTCTGGTTTGTGGAAAACATTTTAGGATCAACTACTTGCCAATCTTCAGGTTCATCTTTTTGAGTATTCTTTTTCGCTTCAAAATACAAGTTGTCTATAAAATCGTGGATTTCTTGCTCTTTCTTTTTTTGCTGCTTGGCTTCAACAGATGATTTTTCACGCGATTTGCTTTTTTTCCTAATATCTGACTCAAGCTGTTCCAATTCAGTTCCGTCAACGAAATGTGCATTTACAATAAATGCTTTCACTAATTCATGATGCTTGATCAGAACTGATTTCATGTTAGATTCATAAAATTGTTTGTATCTGTTCATTTTGTCTGTGTGAGACAGCTCATGATAGATAAGATCTTCTCTGTCGTCAGTGTGCTGCCTCTCCATTGGATTTGTTTTCCATTCATAAAGATCAAAATTTGGATCATGTTTCGTTTTTCTATTTAGCTCATTCATCAGCTTGTTATATCTAGTGCTACCCACAAGTGACACAAACTCCTTCTCGCTCACGCATTCAATGATTGTAAACTGTGTATCAATAGCATTTTCACCGGTTTCTCGGATTGAAAGGCTTGAAAATAAATAATTAATTAGTGATGACTTTCCTGATGATTGAGATCCTAAACAAAGCACAACATTCTTATTCAGAGGAGTTCTACTAAAATCCAACTGATATGATTCTTTGGCAATATCAGCCATTTCTTTCGAATATAAATCTAAAACGTCTTTCGACAAAATTTGAGGAACCGTTGAAGAAACATTTGTTGGTGATGAGGAAGCTCCATATAGTCCATTGTTATAATACGATATTGTTTTTCCGTAAATATTTCCCAAGTATTCCATTTCCGATATTCGATTAATCGGTTGTGAAACAAAACTCTCGTTCCTGCTGTTATAATTTTTTTTAAATAAATTCTATTTAAAAACGTGACGACAATCAAACCGCCAAAAAAATCTACAAATTAGCCCAACCTCCTTCTTTTTCATCATCAATACAATTTTGAAGCTTTAGAAAAATTGTTGTATCGAAGAATAAGTTTTTAATTATCGATACATTGCTTCAGTCAAAATCATAATCATCAACAAATTATTCAACCCCTCCGAAATTGAAATGAACAAATATGTTATGGAAAAGAAGCTTGGAAGCGGAAGCTATGGAACCGTTTTCATTGTGCATCCTGTGTCCAACGTTGATAAAAAGTATGTCATGAAGAAGATTGCTCTGAAAGGAGTGTCGCAGAGAGAAAAAAATAACGCTAAACAAGAAGTCAAGCTTCTTCAAGCTCTGCAACATCCTTTCATCGTCCGATACATTGATTCTTTCATAGATGACGAAAGCAATCTTTGTATTGTGATGAGCTATTGCAAAGGAGGCGATTTAGCTTCATTCATTCAGAAAAATTACACGTATCAAAGAATTCCAGAAAAAACAATTTTGAAATTATTTGTCCAGTCGGCATTGGCCCTTCTTTTCATTCACTCCCAAAAAATATTACATAGAGACCTGAAGGTATGTTGTGTCACTGTAATGTTTTGTTGATAATTTAAATTCCGAAAAAGTCACAAAATATTTTTCTAACAGAGAAGGGAAATGCAAGATTGGGTGACTTTGGTATTGCAAAAGTCTTTGATGACGCTGGAATGAGAACATGCGAACAAATGGCACAAACAACGATCGGTACACCTCTGTACATGAGGTAAGTAGTAGAATTAATCTTTTTGACCGGCTCTTTTAACACAACGATTTGGCTATCCACAGTCCAGAGCAATGTAATGGTTCAAAATACAGTTACAAATCAGATGTTTGGGCTCTTGGAGTGATACTGTACGAGATGATCAATCAGGGAGCTCTCCCTTTCAAAGGAAAAAACATTCAGCTACTGTTCTTGAATATTCAGAAAGGATACTATGCTCCTGTAAAGAATGTGCATCATTACAGCAGTCAGCTTGTGAATTTAATTAACAGCTGTCTTCAAACTAGGCCTAGCAAAAGACCAACTCTTAAGGAAATTTTAAACACTCCTATTATTGTAAAATATATTCGACAACAAATGCTCACAGTCACCTCCACAGGCGAACTAACTTTGGCCCAAGACCAAGTAGAAGACACTGTTCTTGACGGCGAAATGTCCAATTTATTTATTCAACTAACTGAGCTTGGAATTTTAAATAATAAGGCTCTAAACCAAGACCCCCTTCCCGTTCCAAACTTGTCTGTGCTACAACCCATAGTTCCTCCAAACCCCAACTACAATGTCGCCAAGAAAGCAATTGTTCCACCACAGCCACGAAATCAATCACCCGTTCCTGAAAAAATTCCTCCAAACCCCAACCAAAACCACAACCACCATCCAGACCTCAATCATCCAACAATGATGTCGCTTTACGTGAAAAGAAAATAGATTCTGAAATTATGAAACTTCAAAAAGAGCAAATGAGAATTGAGAAAGCCCTAGAACGTATGAGAAAAGATAGAGAACCGAAGAAAGAAGAAGATCATTCTTTCCAAGAGTTTAGCAAAAAATTTCAAGGGCTTAATCTTCCTTCCAAGTTTGAACCTTCATCAAAACCTCCAACATTTTCAAATGAAAAGGAACGAATTCTTTTTGAAAGGCAACAAAAGAAGGTTAAGGAAGAAGAAGCACAAAAACAAAAACTCAAGGAAGCCAGAGTTGAGTATCATGCAAGCAGAGTTGCAGCAAAGAATCAACATTTCAACCTTTTCCACAATCAAAACAATATTGTGGGACTTGATAAGGCACCAAAGAAAGATGCTATTGAGCCACCCAAGATACCATCAATACTTGATAAGGAATCCATACTTCAACGACAAGCTGAAATTGACTCTGAAATTGAAAAGGAATATACCGAAATGATTAACTTGACCATGAAGAAAATTGAAACTCTCAAACGAAAGAAGGAGAGCATAATTATGAGCAATAACAATGAAAATAATGGAGCATCCAATGAAGATAAAGCTGGCGCAGTAGAGGATACAATGTTTGGAGATAGCGATGACAGCAATGAAGGAATTGAATCCAGCGAAGAAGAAGTGGAATATGAAACAGAAGGGGACAGCGAAGAAGACGAAACAGAGGAAGAAGAAGATTATTATGAAGAGACCGATTACGATGACATTCCTGTGGTCGGACGTTTGGAAGATCGTGTCAACAGCCTTATTAAACAGAATGAGCAAATATTCGGCAAAGAAAAGTTCGACAAACTTTACGCCAAATATCAAGAACTCTACAACAATGATCAAATCCAAAACGAAGAAGCTAAAATTATTCCACGAAAAGAAGTACTAGGGGATGACGAACCTCAATTACGAAAATATTGTCATCTCATTGAAGAATTAATATTTGTACAATCAGCGCTCCTATAAATTTATTTTTTCTTATTGAGCTTGGATGCCAATTCGTTCATCATCATGTTACCACCTCCCATTCCAACACCAAACTTTGGTTTCTTATCTTGGGTTGAGCTGTTTTCTGTACTGCTTTCTGATGGCTGTTCTTCACTGGTGGATGGAGTGACAATTTTCTTTGATTCAATTTCCAACTTTTTGAATTTGGAATCATCTGGAACGTCAAGAGTTGCTTCTTTGGTAACCTTATCCAATTTTGATAAATCTGCATTGACAGTTTTTGGTTTTCTTTGTTGCATTCTAGTTTGCTTTTTTGCGAGTTCAAGCTTTGGACGTTGTTCAGCTTCTTGCAATTTCTCAGAAATAGCATCCGATGAAACTGTGGTTGCAGTTTTGGCAGTCTTGAAAGATGAGCTTGTTGCTGGTTTCGTCTCACTGACCACTGCTGTCTTCTTTGGTTCTTGTGTCTGTTCAATTGTGATCGTTGTCTTCTTTGAGTCTTCCTCCTTTCTCACTGGACGTTTTGGAATGGAGGGTGGAGTATTGTTGGATATGGATGAAACAACCTCACTCTCTTGTTTGGTCTCGCTGCCACTTGTACTTGCTTTTGAGAAGGAAGGACGTTTTGGCACTGCAGGAGGTGTCTGAGCACCAGCACCACTCAAACAGGTCGTATTCGTGACGGATGCAGTCGATGTCGAACTCGAAGGTACTCCCAACATACTCGACAAGTAATCATCGGACATGGGAGTGGCTGGCAAGAATCCACTGACCTTCTCGTAACGTGTCCATTCCTCACTCAATGCACTCTCAGACGCTTGTTTCTGTCCAATACTTTGTGAAACACTGGTCCATGTCAAATCTTTGGAATTCAATGCAATCAAAATTACTTCGGAACGATTATTCATGGTCAAATCCTTTCCTCCAATCATGACCATAAACTGTTCTGAATTGTTTTGAATTGGACCTTCCAATGCAACCATTGAATGTCCATATCGTTGTAATAATTTGGAATCGAAGGCATTGTTGGATCCTGATCCCATCGAAATATTCACATTTTTCCAAATCAATGTATCTAAATGAAGAGAGAGAATTTGTGAACTCACACCACCAAAGATCCAACCTCCACTAATGAGCATTTCATTGGATTTTGAGATCAAACAACATGCATGACGTTCTCTACCAAATTTGGGAATGTCACCTTTCATTTTGGAAGTGATGCATTCCCATGAATCATTCTTAACAGAATACTTGTACAGTTCATTACTGTATTCTTTACCACAGGCTCCTCCATACAAGAACAAGTCAGTACCCTTCGAAGAGGCACACAAAGTAGCTCCAGTTAATTTTGGAAGAGTTGAAGAATTTGACAACTTGTTCGAAAGTTTCTTCCAAGTTAAATTCTCACAATTAAACACCCAAAAATCATCCAAAGTTTTGACCGAGACCGTCTGTGTTGAATCAGTAGAATTGGATGATTGCAATGCAGTAATCTTTCCTCCGAACATGTACAAACAATTCTTAATTTGTGTAAATGCAGAATGAGATCTTCCCAGAGGTCGAGAATTTTCTTCTTGTTGATGTTTCATTTCAATTTTCCATGTTAAATTCTCCAAATCGATCGAATAGAGAGCATTGTTATTTCCAGAAATATTCTGATTGTCATTTCCTCCAAATAGAAATATTTTCTTTGGAGTGCCACTACTCAACATCATGACATGTCCATCTTTCTTGGGAGGAAATGAATTATATTTGGGTTTCTCCCATTCTAAAGATTTAAGCTTGGCACTGTATTGTTTTTTAATGGCACTTGTACCAGTTACTGTGGCAAGATTTAACACACTCAATCGATTGGTCCAGAAACCATTCGAATCTTCTCCTCCATAATTGTAAATGAGTGAAGAGGAGGCAATCGATGTATGTTGATAGACTTGGAGAGAGGAACTGGTGAAAGTTCGAGTGGAACGAGGAATGCCTGTGCTGAAATTGATGACATTTTTCATACGACTCAATGTATTGAATTGGATTAACAGTTGCTTTCAAAGAAGAATAATTCGAATTGGATCAATGCTATGTATGTGAATAATGACACTTGTCAAAGAGTAGTATTTGGATTCGAAATGATGATTCTTGTTGTTGTTGTTGTTACTCTTGTGGATCAACAAGAATAGAGTTAAATATAATATACAGAATTGTGTTTTTTTTAAATCTATTTCGAATGATCATCGGATGATCATTCCAAGCGTGTCATGACGTATCGATATGTGTTCACATATGCAGCGTGATCATTTGTGAGCATTCAAATAATTTTGATGATGATCGTGTTATGAGGCAAGATCGGATCGAAAGGTGTGACTTACCGTTCAACAATGTGTTGCAATCAACAACAATGACTTGTCAAAATATTGTTCGAATTATTTTTTTTTGATGAGTTGCTGTCGTCCTGATCGTTCGGATTTGGGTTTAGGGAGGCGAGGAAACGTCAGTTTTCAATGAGAGGTGCAGATCTGTTTAAAAAGAAGTTTGAAAGGGTAGAAACATTGTTGAGAAGAGAGATAGAGGAGTTAAAAGAAGGAAAGAGTGATCATCTTTTACATAAAGTTTTTTTGAAGAGTTCATTCGACCCTTAAATACAAGAAATTGAGAGTTTGAATAACTTTGATCAATCCCTTATGATGATCAAGTCGACTTGGTTTTTCATCGGGAAATAAATATTCGTCGTTGATGAAAGTGAGGATGAGAAAAAAATTCCGACCACAAGGATGCAACAACAATTTCATCATCAAGCATTCTCTCCGATGGGATTAAATAAATATCGTCATCATCATCCGGATCGTAATAATAATAATCATGAATTAATACAAGAAGAACGTTGGTCGACGCAATCATCTCATGAAAAACAAACACAACGAATTTATAAAATTGCAAATCATTTATTTCCCGAAAAAGCTAACAATCCATACAAATCTCATAATAGAAATAGTACAATCAAGCATAATTTTAATAGTGAATATAATAATAATTTTCATGAACATTGCAACAACAAACATATTTCCGATTTGTGGAGGGAAAGAATACGACTTATAACCTATATTATCCAAACCTTTTTAACTCAGCAATCAAAGCAACAACATTTAGATGAACATAGCGACAAGCAAGATCTTACAAGACATACCAAATTACAACAGGCCATTGACAAGCCACAACGATGGACTCAATTTTTGAAATTGTACTGGCGTGTAGCACAACAAAAACTCTCACAAAATCCAACCTCTTACTTTAAGAATTTATTACCTTATTTACCTCTTGCTTCTGTGACAGGAATGGCACTTTCAGATATGAAAGATCCTTCATCATCAATATTACGAAATGTATTGGGTACATACTTGTCATCCATTTCCGGTGCGCTAAAGCAAACGAAAGGCATTGGACTATTGAATCATCATCATGACTTGAAAATTTCCATTCCTCAGGTTTCAGTTCATCATCTCAGTATGATTGAAATTTTGATTGCCATTTCCATTATTGTGACATTTTCTGGGCTTACAGGAGCTGTTCTTGCTCAAGTTTATGAAGAAAGTAGAGTCAGCAATGCTCTCCTAGATTTAGCCAAACTTCAAGAAGGACTTGTTCTATACTATACAAGACATGGCAAGTATCCCCTTGCTTTGGAAGACTTGTTAGAAGGTGGTGAATTGAATAAGGTACCCAAAGATCCATGGGGAACTGACTATTTATATGTACCTCATTTAGATTGGAATCGTTTGAATCGGATTCTACTCACCACAAGCGGTGGAGGAAGTGCTGGAAGTAGCTCGAGCATTTCGCAACAACTTTCCTACTACAATGAGGTTCTCAAGAGAATGGAAACGGTTCTATTGACGTTACCAGGTGGTGTGACACCCATGTCCTTACTCGCCATTGCCAATGACCAACCCTTCTGTATTTGTGTCGGCACGAAAATACCTCGCTTCCCAAGCAAGATTGACGTCGATGTTTCTCGAGAACGTATTCGTTACACTGCCAGTCTCATGAAGATGGCGATGGAGCGTAGTAGTGTTGCCAGTAGTGTCTCACAGCAAGGTTCTTCTCAACAACAAACATCCATCATGAATCAAATTGCAGAGTTGAATGCTCGTATCAAGAACATTCTCAATATTGCTCGCTCGGGTGCTGGTGGAGGTGGCACTGAATAGTATTGTTCAACGAAATAATAACGGACTAGTTTCACTTTTGAATGTCAGGAGTTTATTTGTTGTTGTTTTTGCATCCCAAACATTGAATAATTCATCATCACGAATCAAATCGATCAATGATTCATAAATTAAAGTGATAATGTAAAGTAAAAGATTGACGAGCAACTTCTTATTGCTTGAAATTGAAGAAATGGTTCCACATTTCGCTCCAACTTCTGGCAGAAGCTGATTTGGTTGGGTCATCAAGTAATGTGGATCCATTTAAATGGTGTGGGTGATAATATAATGTTTTACCATTACTTTGCAAGTGGAAGATGTCTTTAGCCAAAGCAACTTGGATATAAACCATTACTCTGTGTTTCCTCGAGAGTAGTTGTGAGTTGAGATTGTGTTCGGATGGAACGACTGTTGTGCTGGAGAGTTGCTTTCAAAAAAACTGCGAGGCTCTTGTCCTTTGATGTTTTTTTTGATGTGTAATTTCTCGCTCATTTTCGCTTCTTTATAAATATGGTGCAGTAAACAATAACGGTTTGTGAATGTCAGGCCAAAAATATTCATCAGGTTGGAACTTCAACGTTTGGGTTGCTGGGTGAATCTTGGCGCAGGAACTGAGAGGGAGCGAGCGTTGTATTGAGGGCTTTGAGCGAGAGTGAGTATCTCGAGTTGAAAGAACAGACTTCGTCATTGTTTTGGTCCATTCAATTATTAATAACCATTGGAGGGTTATGAATAGAAAGGAATTTATTGGAATTAGAGTGTTGTTCAGTGATTGAAGAAGATATATCAACAGAAATTCTTAGAATAGATCAAATTTTGGTCGTACTTGTCATTAAGAATCATTAAGGAAATACTGTAGAGAGGATAGGAACATCAAGTTCATAACATGCGATCTTCAACTTTACAGTTCGATGATGGACATCATTTATTCATGGCCAACAATAATTATGAACCTGTCAAAAACGTTTTAGCCCACCTTCTAGCCGCTTTGAAACCTCTTCGTATCTTTCCTGGAATCGACTGTTCATACTCCTCTCCTTTTAAATTGTCTGGATTCGTGTTGGAAACTCCAAACTTTCTCTCTAGTTTTGCTTGCTCTTTGGCCCATTCCCCTGCTTCTTTGGTTAGATCCTGTCCTTTGTCCATGTTGGCAATAATTCTGGTTTGATTCAATTTTTCGGTCATGGATTCATCAATATCTTTGGACAATTCTCGATTGAATAGACTCTCCGGAGTGAATTCATGTGCCTTTCTCAATTCTTCATTCATTGGAGTTGCATTGGCTTTTACAGCATCTGCAATCATATCTGTTTTTTGTTCTAATACCTTTTCCTTCTCCATTTTCGATTGTAAGAGGGGATCTGATGTGCTTGCACGTGGAACGGTGGTTGGTGTGTGAGAGGTTGGTTCTGCGTGGTCCATATTAGCATATACATTCATCAGGTTAACATGATAATCATGTTGAATTTGAGTTGAGTAAAGACAAGAAATTGATTTTGACGAGCCCTTGAAAAAGGCAAGGAATTGAAGACAAGTGGAGTTCTTCTCAGCATGCGATTGTAATTATTAATTTTCTTTTCCAATCATGTTTGAATGTGAAAGAAGAACAAGGTCCAAGCATCATTTGGAAGAATTCCACAATTGGATAAAATACATGTATTATCCCAGTCGATTGGGCATCTTTGAAGACATGAGAATGATTCTGAAAGAATATCACTCCGTTCGTTTGTTGGGATTCGAACATGAGTGTTGTAACCTTAGTAATTAAGGAAAAAAAATAACGAATGATCGCACAGGGAGAGCTTGTAGGTGAAAGTCCTCTGCTCATTCAGCAGCCTCAAGCCTTGAAGGAAAAAGTGGACGCCTCCATTCAACAACAGGAGAGAACGAGTCGGGAGGAATCATCGGAGGATGGAATGATGAAAAAAGCACAATCACCTTCTTCTTGTTCGAGACCGATGAATGAGTATTTACCTCCCCTCGAACAGATGATTCCAAATGTTCAATGGGACGATGGAAGAAAAAGTACAATTACAATATTTCTTGTGGATCTACGATATTTGATTCTGTATTGTCTAAATTGCTTCAAACTAAGGAAAAGATCACAACTCATTTCAACTCGGAGCTGAGTAGATTGCGCGATCAAATTAAAAAAGTGGAGCTGGATCGAGATCAAGAGAAAGAGCTCAAGACGAATGCTTTGGGAACAATTCAACAGCAGGAAGAGATAATTTCAAATCTTCGTAAGCAGCTAGAAAGCATGTCACAAGAGAATCGTATTTTGAAGGAGTCCAATAAGACACTGAAGCAAAAAGAAACGACAGCTCTGTTAGAAATTGAGACTTTGAAAGAAAAAAATACAAACTCCACTCTTACATTTAAAGATATGAAGGAGGAAAATGAAATTATGAAAAATGAAATAGATATGCTGAAAATAGAAGTTGAAAAACTACAAACTGAAAAACAGGTTCTATCAAGAGAGTTGGATATACAATTGTACAGGCACAACCTTAACACAGGAGAGACATTTGACAAAAGAGTTCTCAACATTGATAAAGGATGTGGAATTACTACTCGAGAGAAGGAAATGGAGCTAGACCTTTTAATTTATAGAAAAAGGTTGGAGAATTTAACGCCGTCTTTGGAATTGGTGATACAGCTGGCTATTGAACAGTTTGAATGCTTTGACGAAGTGATGAATGTCGTTGAAAGTTTAATGGATAAAAAGGATGAACGAATGCTACTGAGTATGGTTGCCCGAAATAAGAAGTTTTCACTCTTCCAAAACTTTCAAAAAGATATGCCAGAATCTTTCCAACAATTTATGTCATCTCTGAACAAGGAACACGATCGTTTGGCTCAATATAACAGTGACGACGAAGAGTATGAAAAGGTATACTCTGCTAAGGAGAGGATGTGCAACAAACTCTTAAGAAAGAAACAGAAAGACAATCGTATTTTCAAACACAAAGTGGAATGGTAATGGCACGACTTAAGGAAAGACAATCCAAGTGTGAAAACGAGCTAGAAAAACTAAGGTTAAATGTAAAACACCTCTTGCACCAAAGTACTCCTGAAGAGTATTCAAACGCAACAAAGTACTATGAAGAGCTTAAAGGAGCCATTCCTCAATACAGTGTTTTAATGAAAGACGACACAACGGTTGTTGAAAGTAAGAACATGCTTCAGTATCACGAGCAGAAACTACTGAGCTATGGAGAATATTTGAATAATTTGCAAGCAAGACTCACTCACACCAAAAGCCCTTCAAGCCCTCCCAGAAGTTTGGCGATAAGCCATTTTCAAAAGGATTCGGGCAAAAAGCTCCTTAAACAAAAGTCGAAAGAATAAATGCTCACTACTTTACAATAAAACATGTATTCAAATTAAATGGAATTGAATTCGTTTTTATTACATTTTACCCTTGAAATACAAGCATGGTTGTTTAGAGCGAGAGAACCAACCATTGCCGTTTCTACATGAAGTGTCTGCATGGTTCAAATTGGCAAGATAGAATTTGGAAGAAAACAGAGCAGTATAGGCTGTGGTCGATTGGCTGGTGCAGCTAGATCCTTCAAGCATACCGTCGTTTGGATTGGCAATGTTGGTTGATTCAGACAAGAGAGTTAAAATAAAGGAATACTTGGAAATGATACCGATTGGACTAGTGCCACACATTCTTCCTTCTGGTTTCAAAGTATAGGATAATTGAGCTGTGTAGAGAGTAGCTGTAGTAGTACCGTCCTTTGCAACAAAGTTTGGAGCTAAAGACATGTATCCTGGATAGGGAAGACCAGTCTTTTGATTACAATAACCGTACTTGGCTGCTAAATAACCAAACACGTAATCCTTATTCAATGGATTGAATGGTCCCTTTGAGTAAGCAGAACAATACTTGACCAACTTGGCAACCACTCCAGATCCTTGGAAAGGAGTTGAAATGGAGTACCAACTTGAGGAGTAGCCGTCAATTGCACAGAGTTTGTTTCTAAGAGCAGCTGACATGACCAAACCTCCTTGTGAGTGAGTGAATAAGATGACATTTTTCAATTGTGGAACGCCATTCACAGTGACATTGTATCCACTTTCCTTGCGAGCCAAGTCACAATAATATTGTTGCAAATTTCGATCATCCCAACCAACATCTCGAGTGTTTCTCACTGCAAAGACTCTCTTTGAGCATTGAGGTGTCCATTGTTCAATGTCACCCCAATAATCTTTGAATGAATTGTATTTTGGAGCTTGATCTTTCACACCACCTGCACCATGAATGAAAATACAAACTTTGGTTCCAACTGGAGTGTTGTAATAGTTACATTTGGTTGAGTCTGCCATGTAAGGAAGAGAACATGCTTCTATGCTTGATTCAAACCAGAAAGTTGGTCTTGGGTAAGCAGCAGAGATGCTTTGACCATTGTCAACAGTGTCGTGCAACAATTCTGCAAAGTATCGATCTCCCAAAGTAGCAGCAAGTTGTCGATCGAATTTATCCAATGACAAACATCTCTTTGCTAATTGTCTACGTTTTCCTGAAATATGTTTCGTCACTCGAATGAATGTATTTCTGGTGATAAAGAATTGTGCATTCACAGCTACAGAGGACGAAGGAACTGGAGAACCACATGACACAAAACCATCATCGCCCATGATGAAAGCATCCATCTTCATGGAAGAATTGTTACAGTTTTGGTTAATTAATAAATCGTACTTGGTCGAAGTTGCAGCGAATCGATAGGTGGTTTGTTGACCAGCGAGCAAAGTAGAACCAAATTGAGCAACTTTGGCAATCAAGGAATTGTTTCTTGGAATAAAGTTCAACGTGAAACAAAACTTGTTGTTATGTTGGACGACCTTAAAAGTGGAACCAGTTGTCATGATGTTCAAATGATATGAGAGTTGACCATCAAAGATATCTGCTTGAACCCATTGTGGAGCAGTGCTTGCATGGACTTGCAACACACCATGATAACTCTTTCGTTGACCAGTTCTTTCAGTCAACACAAATTCAAATCCTTTCATATCATCAACACGTGGTTGAACGGATGGGTTCAATGGCGACCAATATTGTGGAAAGAGTTGTTTGAGAGTGGATTGTGATACAGAGCTAGTAGAGGCTTGTGCTTGTGTACCTCTTACATTGAGACTTGGAGCATGTTCTGAGCTCATGACTACCATGCTCATCATGACTATTAGGCAGCATGAAATCAACAAATTTGAAAGAGCCATAATTGTGTGTTAGAGTTAGGAACTACCTGAAGAGACCTTCTTCAAATAAAACTGTATATCGTTGTTGTTATACAAATAAATTGGATAACACTCGTAATAGAGAGCTATTCCCCTTGTTGTAGAAATTGTTGAGAGCAGTATCCCGAAGAAGGGTGTTTCTGCTGTTCTTCTTGTTGTTATTGTAATGACTCGCTAGCGAGACTACGTGGGTTGATGCTGATGTTTGTGTTTTTTTAAATTGTTGTTGTTGTTACTCAACAGTTATGATGGTCCTTCAAAAAGCTTTGCTACAAGAAAGCCTTTCTCTCTCGTGTGCGCTATTGTATGTGCTCGTTTCGGGAAAATACTCTGAATATTTTCGAACAAAAAGAAACCTCTACGCTTTTAAAACAATTACAGAGAGCGAAAGGAGGGAGATGCAATTCACGAATAACGTTGTCCTCAGAAAGCAACACAAGTTGGCATTTGGTGTTTGCTAGCGCTATTTGAATTTTATTTTTTTGGACATGGCCCATGAACAGTCATGCTTGATAAGGGATAAACTGTCCTCTGTTGAAGTGCAGCTCAAATAGAGATAGATGTGACTTGGGTTGGCAAGTGAGAGGAGGTGAGTAAGGAAAGATGTATCTTTCTAGCGTTAGGTCTCACATTAAGAATACTATTACTACGGCTACTAAAAGAAGAGTAAATACAGACACAACAACTTTGAATACTGTACAAGTTCTAATTTGGGGAAAACATGAATACAGAAACCGAAGCAAAGAAATAAAAACATGAATCGCTACGGTTGTTGAATTACGGTTGTGTACACCACAGCAGAGAGCTCAATTGCTTTGAGATGTTGAAAGAGATGAAAGACCTTAGGATCATCTCTCATCTCTTTCTTAATTTATGGAATGAGAATTGAATGGAGTCAGGTTTCCAAAGTGGGGTTGAAGGTTCAGAAAAACATGTCATCCTGAGTGATTCTTAATGTTTTCAATTATGAACTATACATCTCTCCGACACGTGTAACAAGATAAAGTGTTAACTTTTACACTTTATCCTTATAATACAAGCATGGTTGTTTCGAACGAGAGAACCAACCGTTACCATTTCTACATGAGGTATCAGCATGATTCAAATTAGCAAGATAATGATTGGAACTAAACGAAGCAGAATAGGATGATTGAGAGGAGTGTTTGGTACAACTCGAGGACTCGACAAATCCATCGTTGGGCTGTTCAGTCTGAGTGGCATCCACAAGCAAAGTCAACACGAAGGAATAACGAGAGAGAAGACCAGTTGGACTGGTTCCGCACATTCTTCCATTGGGTTTGATGTTACGAGCGACTAAGAAATTGTTCATGGCAGAGCTTGTGGTTGTTCCGTCCTTAGCCACATAATTTGGAGCCAAAGACATGTATCCTGGATAGGGAAGACCGGTCTTTTGATTACAATAACCGTACTTGGCTGCTAAATAACCAAACACGTAATCCTTATTCAATGGATTGAATGGTCCCTTTGAGTAAGCAGCACAATACTTGATCAACTTTTCAACGACATCAGAACCATCGAAAGGAGTCGACACAGAGTACCAACTCGATGATGAATGGAAGGCACAGAGTTTGTTCTTGAGAGCAGCTGAAATGACCAAACCTCCTTGTGAGTGAGCAAAGAGGACGACATTCTTCACTTGAGGAACACCATTCAGAGTGTGATTGAGTCCACTTTCTCGAACAGCCAAGTCGCAATAATACTTTTGCAAATTTCGATCATCCCAACCAACATCTCGAGTGTTCCTCACTGCAAAGACTCTCTTTGAGCATTGAGGAGTCCATTGTTCAATATCACCCCAATAATCTTTGAATGAATTGTATTTTGGAGCTTGATCTTTCACACCACCTGCACCATGAACGAAAATACACACCTTAGTTCCAGGTTGAGTGTTTCGACTGTTGCACTTGGATGAGTCTGCCATGTAAGGGAATTCACAAGCCTCAGCACTCGATTCAAACCAGAAGGTTGGTCTTGGGAAGGCTGCAGTTATAGTCTCTCGATTGTCAACGGTGTCTTGCAACAATTCAGCAAAGTAACGATCTCCCAAGGATATGGCCAGTTGTCGATCGAACTTTTCCAACGACAAACATCTCTTTGCCAATTGTCTCGCCTTACCCTCGATCTGCTTGGTGACCTTGATCAATACGTTTCTAGTGATAAAGAATTGAGGTTTCACTGCAACAGAGGATGAGGATACGGCAGGAGCACATGAAACAAAACCGTCATCACCCAAAACAAAGGCATCCATCTTCAATGAAGCATTATTACAGAGTTGGTTGATCAAGGCATCGTATTTGACACTATTTTGAGAAAATCGATAGGTGGTTTGTTGACCAGCCAGTAAAGAAGTGGCAAATTGAGCAACTTTGGCAAGTAACGTATTGTTTCTAGGAATAAAGTTCAACGAGAAACAAAACTTGGAAGTGTTTTGAATGACCTTAAAAGAAGCTGTCTTTCTCAACACGTTCAAATGATATGACACTTGACCAGCAAAGACATCGACGTTGACCCATTGTGGAGTGCTGCTGGCATGAATCTGCAAAACACCATTATAGCTCTTTCGTTGTCCAGTTCGTTCTGTCAACACAAATTCAAATCCGTGCATGTCATCAATGTGTGGTTGAGAGCCAGCTTTCAATGGTGACCAATATTGTGAGAATAATAGCTTAACCTTGGAAGTGGAGGAAGAGGAATGTGATTGTACAGACGCAGCCGAGTTCACGGAAGTGTCAGTTGTGAGAGTATTGGTGGCGGTTGTTGTTGTTATTGGTTTCACTTCTTCATCATGATGATTATGTTGTGACTCAACGGTGAGGACAGGTTTTTCTGCCTTCACATAACACAGGAGAGTAATCAACAACAGTACACACAAAATGCGTGAAGATGATGACCAGTTCACGTTCGTTCTGATCATGTTCTAATAGTACAAGGGAATAATTTACAACAGTGAGAGGTTATTGAGCTTTCGATCTTTCGGTTTTTTCTTCTGTGTGTTGAAGATGGTCCTCAGAGTGCAGTTATTGACTGCCCTTGACGTTGGTTGTCGTGGTCCATTGGCGACGTTTAAAATAGAGATCATTGCACGATCATGGCAAAACTATCTATAACATAAATTTAAAAATTTCCGACCTTCATTTTTGAACGGTTTTCTTGAAATTGAAAAATAAACCAGAGCTAAAGTATTTATTGAGTTCTTGACAACAATAGCTAATTTGAAGAAGATAATTACAGCAATCGTTTGTAATAGGAGTAATATAACTATTACACCTTTGTGGTTGTTGTTATTGTTGGAGTGTGAGAGGATTGAGATTTGTTTGATTTGGTATTTTGAAGCAGTGTAGTGTGAGGAGGTGTTGTCTGTTAAGCTTATAATGCGATAATTTACAACAACAGCAACTAATGCTGAAAGGGCCACCTTGGTACAAGACCTAGTTTGTACCACAAGTCAGTGTAAGCGTTTTCTTGGAATTGTGGTAGAGGCATAACTGGCAAAAATCCAGGTGGTGATTGTTGTGGTTGCGGTGGTTGCATCATTACAACGATCGGAGGTTGTTGTGTTGATAGAGTGGGTTGTGATGACAATACGTTATTTGTGCTATTGGATGTTGGTTGTTTTTCGTTCGTTGGCTCTTTCGACTCGGAGGTGAGGTGTTTGATAGTGTGTGCAAGTATTTCAATTTCGTCTTGTTGTTTTTCTCTTTTCTGCTTTTCTTTACGCAATTCTTCTTTCAGCTCCTGAATATATTCTTCCGACTGCTGAATACGTTTTTTCAATTCTGCCTTTGTTTCTTGTATTGGCCTTGTTTTCTTCTTCTGTGGCTCGACTTCGTCATCATTTATCTCATTTTTCTTCGTTTTGCTTGATGATGTTTTTTTTGGCTGTTTCTTTGTAGACTTTTTGCTTTTCTGCTTTTTTTCGTTCTCTGTTGGATTTGATTCTTGTGTTTGTTGTTTGTGTGTAGTTTGTTGTTCTTTTTCGACATCTTGTGCTTGCTTTGACATACTACGAGTTGTCATTCTTGAAGGGTCAGGAATGTGAGTGGTTTCCGCTCTTACAGTCTCGTGTTGTATTTTAAATGTATTAAAGACAAAAGGTTCAATTCTTGAGAATTTCTCCTCAGACAATGTTGCTTGTTGCGGATCCGACACTACAGCCAGTTTGTCAACAGAAATGAAATGAAATCTATCACGACATTCTTTGTGTGTATCTATTTCCTCCAAAAGACCGATGTCAAAACAGAGGGCTGTGGGGATTGATGAACCGTTTGTCGTGAAACAAAACACACCATACAAAGCCGAATTAAATTGAACAACCATCCCACTCTCAATTTTACTGCTGGTTGTGGAGTTTTCACAAAGCTGGAACGCTTTTGTGTCGTCTAGTGAGCCGATTGGTCGACTCAGCAAGTAGTTTGCTGTTAATTCTGACATTTGCCTGGTATTTTTAGTTTTTTTGAGCTAATTTTGTCCCAAAAAGGCCAAAAATACACCGCAAAATCTAAAAATGAAAGACATGAGTGAAATGTTTGAAAGACTTGCAGCGAAACAACAAGCAAGGTCAACAACAGCTGTAGCAACCTCTAGCACTGATGTCACATTATTAAACGACGACGAAAGCAAACAGAATAACATATCAAAAAAGAGAGACAGAAATCAATGCCAAAAACGCAAATACACATTTCGCAAAAGAAGACCGTCGAAAAAGAAAAAGCAGATCAAAAATCATGATTTACAAAGCTCGGAATCAGTTAAACAGGTCTTTCAAGACCGAACCTCATGTTGTGTCAAACATTTTTCCGAAGACGATGTTGTAGAGTTCAGATCACGCTATTCAAACTTGTCCACAGAAAACGCCAAACAGATGTTCGTGTTTAATTCGTTGAAAAACGCAAACGGTTCAACACTGTATCTTAATGGCAAACCTTGTTGCATTCAATGCTTTGCTAAAATGTTCGGCATTAGCAAGTTCAAGCTCAAACAAGCAAAAAAAGCAATCCGTAATGAAGTTGTGCCAAGTACGGGTTGGCATGGGAATACGGGTAACAAAAAACATACAACCAGAAAATCGGAAGCCATTGCTTGGATGCAAGTTCTGTTGGAAAGAGATGGTCAATTTGCTCCCAATAACACCGAAATACATTTACCGTGCTACAATTCATGGAACGACATATTTGAACAGTACTCCGCCGACATGACAAAAAAAAAAGCACCGGCATACAAGACCAAAGTGAACTTTTGTAATCTTATTGAACAAGAATTTCCTACAATAATTCTACCCAAGTCAACGAGGTTAGGAAAATGTGATGATTGTTTGCAATTTAAGAAGGAGAAAGCAAAACTCGAACTCAAGGACACAAAGGGACGAAATGCTCTTGATGAAAAAATTAAAATCCATCAGCAGCATCATGAGAAAGAACGGGCTTATTATTACTATCGAAGAGAAAAAGCACAACAAAACCCTTCGGATATTGAATGTATTATAATTGACGGAGCAGAGGCGATTCAATTTCCAGTAATGTATCCAATCCCAAAAAGTGCGTCAAGTAATGTACAAAAGTTGAAGATGGGATGTTATGGCTTGATTGCACATGGAGCCAACACCAGAATGTTGAAATTGATTCCTCCTCATTTTCCAGGCGGTGCTAATCTCGCTTGCACTGTTTTATATGAAGCATGTAGACAACAAATCGAAAGTAATAACAGATCTAGAACACTCTTCGTTCAAGCAGACAATTGTGCCAAAGAAGCGAAAAACAAATACTCAATTGCTTTCCTTGCAATGCTTGTGCATTATGGATGGTTTGAAGAAATTTTTATTTCCACCATGATTGTCGGTCACACCCACGCCGACATTGATCAAATGTTCAGTACTTATGCAAAGAACTTGCATCAAAAGGACGATAGAGGTGTTGTAGAAACACCACAAAACTTCATAGACAAGATTGAAACTTGGTATTGTGACGGAAGTACAAGACCAAAAGCATCCTTTTTGCAGAGAATGTTTGATTGGTCGACTTTTTTTGATGGTGTTGTGATGAACTTTGAAGGGATTTCAAATTATCATGGATTCAGGATCTTCCAAACTAAAGAGGGTCATGTTGCACTGCAGGTAAAGTTGTACAATGGTGATGAGTCTTCGGTGTTCCACGGACCAGATCAAACAGCCAACACTTGGTATTCAATATTTGTGCATAATCAAATTCCTAAAGGCGAACCTGCATTGATTGAGACTGAAAACAGTGATGAAATATTACAAGGCATTGAAGGATTGTTTCCTCATCTCGCAGACTCTTCGAAAGATTGGATGAGACAGTACAAAGAGTCAAAGGGAAAATCAATATTTAATCATCAACTCAGTGCAAAACCCGAAGATTTTTGGTTGGAGAGAATTATAACGCCACAAGTATCTTCTGCTTGTGTCACTACAAATGCCAACAATAATCTCACACCCACCTTTTGTGCAACAATTCCAAGTGAACACATATCTAAACCACCACACAAACTAGTTGGAGATTACGAATACGGAGAATGGGTTGCTTTTGATCAAAATATTTCACATGATGCTTATGGTGTAGGAATGATTGTATCACACACTCCGTTGAAGGTTGTTGAATACTCTGTCAATGATGACAAAATTTCTGAGACACCGAATGACCTTTTCAAAGCAATTGAGCCGTCATCGATTCTCATCAGGTCGTTCCGGATCAACCAAGATCGAAAAATCCATACAATAGCTCTGAATACTATTCAGAAAGCGTTGTCCAAGCTGCGTAATGAACCTGAAAAAGCCCATAAAAGAGCTCCAAGACGAAAATCCAAACAAAAGAAATAAATTGCCGTTGTGGTTGGATTTCTCGAAAAGTGTCGGAAATTTTTAAATTTATGTTCTATGAAAAGGCCACAACAATGCGTGCGCGTGCTTGTTTGGAAAGCTTTCAATTTGTATGGTGCTGGGAACACGTGATGAAAGCTTGCAAGAAAAAGGTGCAGGTGGGACATTTTTGGAATTGCATAACACATAAAGAGATTCTTCAAGAAAGATGCGAGCCTCAACCTCTTGTTGAAAGTATACTGACTCTACTTGTAAAGATGTAACCAGAGAGTGGTTGTTTTAAGGTTACACCCTAAACAGTTGAATAGTTTACAACAATCTACAATTAGCATGAGAAAACGATTTCAGGTGAAGCTTACGGCCAAAGCTTGCCATTCCTAACGCTCAGAGAGGAAGAGGTAACAGGTTGCTCTTGTTGTCATCTCATGAAGTAATAGCTCCGAATCGGTTTGAAAGATTGGTTTGGTAACACCTTTACCATCAAGAGAAAAATCCCAAGAAATAAGGACGTTGAAGAACAACACCACAAATTAGTAATTAGCAATGGTTGTTCTTGCCCCTAATTTTCCAATGGAATATTTATATTATATGACACAATTGGAATGCCATGAATTGTTGAATACATAGCCGCATCAATCATTGCTTCCCAAGGTTATTGTGATATATGTTGTTTCTCAAAATCAACTTATTCAAGACAGAATCAGCCATCCACACGCATTGTCTTGAATTGATCACTAAAAGCAGGACGAATTAGACACGTTGCCAACTCCCTTTTATTCTGTCGAAAAAACCGCTTCAGTTGACAATTTTTTACAACTTTTCAACAAGACCAAAGTCAAACAAGGACTGAACGCCTTCCTCAATAGTTTGCTCAAGCGAACGATACTGTTTCAAACCAAGCTCAGCCAATGGTTGGGTATCAATACGAAACTTGTTCGAATGAGCTTGTAATTCATCAACCTTATACTTGCTGACGCCATATTGAGGGAACTTTTTCTGAATAAGGTGAACGAGTTCTGCAAAGGAAGTCACAGTACCATTGCAAATTAATCTCTTTCCCACAGCATGTTCACTTTCAGCGGCTATGACATGACCCCATGCAACATCCCGTACATCCACCACACCCAAAGTGAGGGTTTGAATTTGCTCATTCTCACCTAACAGATATCTTTTAAAATTGGTCATACTTGTGTTCAAAAAAGAGGATGGTAGTGGTCCCAACACATAGGATGGATTCACAACCACCAATTCAAACATATCTTGATGCTCCTTGAATAAATTCCATGCTGTCTTCTCGGCAAGAACTTTGGAGTAAAAGTAAGGATTGTTGGTGAGAGTGCTTGTGGTGTTCCAGTCTTGACATGTGACCACTGAATTTGCAGGAATGGGAAAATTCAAAATGGTACCACAACTGCTTGTGAAGACAACGCGTTTGACTTTGTGCTTGATGGCACTTTCAATCACTCCTTTCACTAATGCGATGGCAGGCTTAACAATTTCTTTTTGAGGATCGTGTGCAGTGTAAAAGTATGGAGTGGCTATGCGATAACAGCAGTTCAATATGATGAATGACAAATATTCAAAGTAATGTTTCATTCAATAACACAGTTACAGTATCAGAAATGACAACATACCAGTATGAATAACCACATCTATATTGGCGCCTTGAAATACCTGATCATAATCTTGCTCACTTTTGGCCTCTGCAAATTCCAACGTGGCACCTCCTTCTTTCACATGTTGGAACAAGTAATCATATTTAGCCTTATTGGACAAGTCTCTAACAAGCCCAAGTACAGAATGATCTCTTTGCAACAATTGCTGAATGATATGACCTGCAACGTAGCCTGATGCGCCTGTAACACAAATTTTCATGTTTAATCGGCAGATATGAAAAAGTGAATTCTCTTTTTTCAACTTGTTCTGTAGTGCCTTTGGAACCACCAATTATTTATGAACAAAAAAATTGAGCGAAAGCGGTGAGTTTCTTGTCATTGTAATGTTTATTATGTGTCCGCTCAACAAGAAATTGTACGGAGGACGCATATTCATAGAAAAACCAATATGCCAATTCAACACCACTTTACACGTAGTGAAAATATAGCTCTTCCCTCTGATGCATCGGGATGGAAATGGGCGACTGGAGCTGCAGAAAATCTTACTATCAAGAAAGATGATCAGTCTCTTGAGATTAAGATGAAAACCTCTCCGAAAGGCGATTACTGGAGAAAAACTCATTACGATTTTATACATGATGATGGAAACTTTTTATATTTAAATCGTGATGATATCAAGACGAATCAGAATTTTGAAATTCAAGTAAAATTTAAAGGAGATTATCAAAAATTATATGATCAAGCTGGTATTATGATTCGAGTTGATGAGAAAAATTGGATCAAGACTGGTATTGAGTTTGTGAATAATGTAAAATATGCAAGTGCTGTTGTTACAAGAGATTTCAGTGACTGGTCAACTAGCCCAGTACATTTTGATAATGAATCATGGTTTACTATTCGCGTTGAGTTAGTGAAAGGAGATGTTAAAGTGGAATATAGTCTTGATGATGGAGCCACTTTTCATTTACTTAGAATAGCTCATCTTTTTGACATCAATACAGAAAGTGAAAACACCATACTTCAATTGGGAATTTTTGCTTGCTCGCCCACGAATGAAGATGGAGTTTCAATTGAATTTAAGGATTTAACAATTAAGCAATTAATATTGTAGCTGAAATTGGAAATATTAAATTGGACATAATTACATTTGTAAGTAGAATAATATAGACACACATGTTGGAGGAATTGCTAGCAGGGTTCTATCACCATTATTTTGGCAAATGACTAAATTTGTACTCCACAAGAATCGATTTCTCTAATTTCTAATTTCTCGTACAAACAAAATGTCTTCACACAAAGGTACTCCCCAAGTAGTGTTATCCATACTCGTACTCGTCATAACATGCACCATCCTTTCATGGACACTAACGAATGTTGAATGTCAGCAAGATTCATCATCACACTCTTCACTGCTCTCTATGATTGGTTCTTCTCAAAAAGCATTTGCAGGAAACATCTTCAACTCAATATTATCACAACAACAATCATCTTCCCAAATAGATTCTTCGTCATCCCTCACATCCAACATGGTGCTTTCTCCATTCTCTCTTTTTATGGTTCTGTCCATGCTTGTAACTGGATCTCGTGGTGACACTCAACAAGAACTTTTACATGCTCTTTCTTTGAATCAATCTCAATTCAATTCTCAAAATCTAGCAAGCTTTCCAGAAGCCATGAAAGAAATTATTTCCAGCTATTCCCAAACATCTTCAGAGTTATCCATTGCAAATGGCCTCTTTGTGGAACAAACCTTTGATATTTCACAAGACTTTTCCAACACCATTGTCTCACAATTTAAATCTGAAATTCGTAAATGTGACTTTGTACAAAATTACGAAAATGAACGTCGCTCGATCAATTCATGGATTTCAGACAAGACTCGCAATTTACTTAGAGACGTGTTGCAACCTGGCTCAATTGAATCCCAAACGAAATTACTCTTGATTAATGCCATTTATTTTCTTGGTAAATGGAAAGTTGCCTTTAATCCTGAAATAACCATCTCTGGAAGATTTAGAAAGTTATCAACTACAGGATCAACAACTGAAGATTCAGAGATCTCTGTGCAGTTCATGACCAAAAGAAGAACTTTAGAAAAATACGGAGAAAACGATTTGTACAAATGGCTCAGACTTCCGTACAGCAATGAGGATTTTGAAATGCTCTTCCTAGTTCCAAAATCTTCTGTGGAATTAAGTGTAGAAAATGAAAAGGAATTCATTCGATGGATCTCCAACAAGTTGATCAACAAGGATCAACCTGATGGAAGTAACAACAATGGACAAAATTTATCAGAATTATTCGAAACTTCTACCACTAAATTAAGGATCGTTCAAATTCCAAAATTCAAAGCAGAAATTAACACCTTAGAACTATCAACCATCCTCAAAGAATCTCCATTCAACATGGAAACAAGTTTTAACATGGATCGAGCTAATTTTTCAGGCATTCTCACACAAGAATCTCTATTGAACGGTGGACAATTATGGGTGGATAAGATTTATCACAAAGCAATGCTAAAAGTTGATGAATCTGGCACTGAAGCAGCAGCCGTGACTGTCGCGAGAATTAGTTATCGAATGGCAAGGCCTACAAGAACAATGCCAGAATTTGTGTTGGATCGACCCTTTTGTTTCATGCTTTCACATATTCCCACTCAAAGCGTTTTATTTGTTGGAAGAGTCAATCTTTTAGGATCTGTCTGATGAGTGAACAGTTCTATTGAGAAAAACACACTATCCATGTTTGCAATCTTTACAACAACCATTCGTGTAACTAATAATAATAATAATATTACTACAATGGATACAGTACATCAAGTGGTTTAATATATTATTATAATCATCATTCATGATCACATTGATCACTTAAACACGATACACTCGAGTGAAACCCAAATATTTAGTATAAAAACCCAAATCTCTCTTCTTGACACCACTCTTTGGATTCTCAGCATTCACGACTTGATTTCCACCCACATAAATACCAACATGTCCACTTCTCCACAAGATATCACCAGTTTGTAAAGCTTGTCCAGTCACATCTCTCAAACCTCCAGGATATCCTCGAGTAGTGGTTGGAACATTCTTACCTGCGCTCTTATAAGCCAAATACACCAATGAGGAGCAATCGTAACATGGATTACCCATTCGTTGAGCTTGAGAATAACAAGAACCAACTTTTGAGTTGGAAAAGGAAGCAGCGATTTGACCTGGTGTGCTTGCTGCATCTGATTCTTCATCGAAAGAAGCTCTGTCAGTGACGGAATTGACCCATGTGTTGACAATGGTGTCGATGGCACCTTCAGAGAGAGTTCTTCTTGCGTGGATGCTGGCAGCTGTGAAAGCAAGGAGGGTTAGTAACAAGGCAATCAGGAGGGAGCGAGTCATTTTTTGTGATGTTTTCTGTGACAGTTTGAGTTTGACAAGTGACTTTAGTTGGATTCGATGATTGTAATGAAAAATGTGTCATAACTAATCTCTGTTTCAATTTCATGGGAAAACGCCATTTTCTCATACTAACAGCACCAATCCTTGAATGGTTTGAGGAAATAGATCAAATGCTCGGTACAATACCATTAACGTTACAACATCAAGGAACGGATGTTTCCAAATGTCTCATTTTCAACAATTTACAATCTTGTAAGGGCTGACTATTTCTGAAAGAGATCCAAAAATGGTTGTGTGTTGTAATGAAAACCATGACAATATTCCATTAATGTGTATTCACACTTGACTTTGTGCTTTCATGTCGTTTGTTAAACACCAAAGGACCAACGATCTTGGACTTGAAAAAAACTTGGCTTTATTCAGAAGATAATTCTTCTTTGATTTCGATGAACATTAGCACAACACTCAAAAGTCCATTATTGGCGTCAACGGTTTCAGAACAACCATCTCAGCATGGGCCAGGTGCATGTTGGAAAGAATATATTTGTAGTACTTGGTTTTTTAAACTCACCCTCTTCATGATGTTATTTTTCCTAGTGACGAGATATGAACAAGTCTTGGGCTTGCATCATGCACCTCCAGCATCGATTATCTACACAGGAAATGGAATGACCTCTGTTGTAGGATTCATAACCGACGTGAATAACGATCGTTTGTTGGATTTTGTAATAGCTTATTATCAGAGAGATTATAACTTTGCAAATAATGTGGTAAGTGTGATTAGAACAAGGAATGCATGAATCTCTCCGACTGACTTTGAAACTTCTACTCAATGAATATGAGAATAGATCTACCTCAATAACGGATGCGAATACGTACGTCACTCAAACCCGTATGAACCATTGGTGTATTGTAAACAACATTTTCTGAATCAAATAATGATCAAATGGGAGGAGGACCCTCCAGTTGTGACTCTCCACGTTCCCAATGAAACATTCTCTGCCATACTAGGTTTACCTTATCACCCAGTTGAAATACCAGCTCTGATCTTTTCCATGAGTGGCGTCAAGATTGGAACACCTATGGAAAAGTTTTTTAAGGGGCATTTACCCATTCATTATCATTCCATTTCGAAAGGAGATGAAATTTATGTAGGTCAACCAGGTCCTCCTCTGAAACCTACTTCAACAAAGCCAAGCTCAAACGCGGAAGATGCCTCGTCATCAAGAGATGCTTATACTACACTACCATACACCGGAACTGGAACTGGAATGGGTGCATATTACTATGGAAATACAGAACAGCAGCCCTATGATGTCACGAGCTCGAGCGGTCAAGCTACAGGCGGTCAACAACAAACAGGAGTGATCCCTGTGACACACGGAAAGGTTGGGCATCACCACTAATTCAATATAACTCAAAGAAGGTAGTTGTTCCTTCTTGTTAACTTTCGAAACCCTTCCCTTGTCTTACTTTGTCTGAAATTGATGCCAAATATGGCTTTTTAAGCACCGAGAAAACTTATGATTCGAGCGTGAAAGGAACGTCAGCGTTTAAAAAGAAGCAACGTTGTGATGGTGACCCGATCCTACAACAAACACATGCTACCATCGTCACTTTCTTCAATTGCAAGCCTGTCTACCATTATTCCATCCATCATACGATGGCTGTTTCCCTGTGCATTATTATTGTTATTACTATTCAGCGCTTCTAGCGTCTATGGTCTGCATGGAATAGCTCCAACTTCAATTGTTTATACAGGTAATGGTGACACAGCAGAAGTTGGATATATTGTGGATGTTAATAATGATCAATTGTTGGATTTTGTGTTAACGTATTATCAGCGAGATTTTAACTTTGCGTCTAACGTGGTATGTAGGTGCTTGACAATTTCTGATTAATTATTCTAAGGAAGCGCTTTTGTAGATATTCCTCAATAATGGTTGCGAGTTTGTGAGACATTCAAGTCCTTTCGAACCATTGGTGTATTGTAAACAACATTTTCTGAATCAAATCATGATCAAATGGGAAGATGATCCTCCAATTGTCACTTTGCATATTCCCAATGAAACATTCACAGACACAATCCGTTTGCCTTATCATCCAACTGAAATTCCAGCAATCATCTTTGCAATGAGTGGTGTCAGGATTGGAACACCTATGGAAAAGTTTTACAAGGGTGACACTCAAATTCAATTTCATGCCATTCAAAAAGGTGATGAAATTTACGTTGGAGAGCCTGGTCCTCGCAGTGCATCGTCATCCAGGAGTGGTAGTAGTGGTGGTGGAGGAAGCTCACGGTAGCTCAGGCAGTGGTTCTGGAAGCAGTCCAAGCAGAAGCGGAGGACCTTTGGCGGTAGTACTAGATATCACGGTAATGAGGGATCTGGAAGCTCATGAAGTAGTTCTAACAACCAAGGAGGCACTTCTGGTGGTACTCAACAAGGAGGATCTGGTAGATCACCATGAAAGACCAATCTCTTTAGTACACATACCAACTGATATTAGGTATTCTACTCCTAATCTATAAGCTGTGTTTCTTATCACCTGTAGAATCTAAGGCCAGAGAGGAGGGATTTGTTTCATGTGTGATGATAGAATCCATGGTAGCCATCTCAATAAATGACTCTGAAAGAGCATCTTCTTCAGTAAGTAAGGCTCTCTTTTGCTGGGAATTCTTTTTAGAGTAAGAGGTCATTCCATTGAGCATCTCTCTTCCTTTCGCCTTATTGGCAACAAATGCAACAACGAGGCCAATGACGACAATGACCAAGCCAGTGATCAGAACAATGTACCAATATTGTCGCAAGAAAAGTACCACATGCCTTCCATAACTATATTTGAAATCAGCCCTAACACTGAGCCATGTATCATTGCCATTAGAATTCACAACGATGAACGCATACAGGCCAACATCTCCCACAAAGAGTAAGGTATCATCGACATTAGTGGTGTTTAAAAGTCCTAAGCGAGCGGCATTCTTTCTCAAAAGCCCCAAAGATGGATTTTTCAAAAATTCCAAATAATCTTGTCCTTTGATGATCATGAAATTACATGGAAAGCTGCCGCATCCACCAAATATTTTCAAATTGTCATTTTCCTTCTCTTTTGTGATGTTGAACAAAAACGGAACTACGGATGAGGAGGGTAATGTATTATTGAACTCAAATATTAATTCGGTATGGTTATTATTGTTCATTCCGAAGGTTTTTGCGTCCACTTCTTCATTTAACAAGATGACAAGTTCTGAAATGATAAGCAAGACAAGAACAACGTCGCAGAAAAGGTCAAGTCGAATTTTGATTTGCCTCATTTTTAAACAACGCGGAAAAAGTTCTTCTGGAACACAGCATTTTAAAATTTATTTGAATTCCTTCTTGTTGGTGTTAAATTCTTCAAGAACTTCAGTGATAGTCTTGACACCAAGCTCTTTATCGCTGTCTCTGATTCGAATGTTCACCGAGTCAGTTTCCATTTCCTTTGGGCCAACGACCAAAATGTAATTGTATTGAGCAAGCTGAGCATTTCTAATCTTCTTGTCAATTCTGTTATCGCTCAAGTCAACATCAACGTAGAAGCGAGCATCATGGAGAGTCTTGTGGACCTTTTCAGCGTATTCATTGCACTTCTTAGAAACAGGCACCACAATGGCTTGTCTTGGCGAAAGCCAGAATGGCCACTTTCCACCAAAATGTTCAGTAGTAATAGCCAAGAATCTTTCTAAAGAACCAAAGATAGCTCTGTGCACAATGACTGGTCTAGTCTCAGTCTTATCCTCTGCAGCATAGGTCAAGTCGAAACGAATTGGCAATTGGAAATCCAATTGAACAGTAGCACATTGATGTTCTCTCTTCAAAGCGTCAGAAATCAAAATATCAATCTTTGGTCCGTAGAAAGCACCATCTCCTTCATTCTTTTGCCACGAGTGACCAAATTCGTTCAATGCTTCCTCTAACTGCTTTTCAGCTTGATTCCATTGTTCAATTTCTCCAAGATATTTCTCTGGTCTAGTAGAGAGGAAAAGTTTAAATCCAAACCCGAAAATCTTGTAAATATCCTGCATCATACCTAAACAAGACATGATTTCTTGTTTGATTTGATCTGGTCTACAGAAAATGTGAGCATCATCTTGTTGGAATTTTCTTAAACGAGTCATACCGGTCAAGGCTCCCTTCAGTTCGTTACGGTGCAAAACACCAAAGTCAGCAAAACGAATTGGTAATTCTCTATATGATCTATTTCTATGCTTAAACATTAAGCAGTGACTTGGACAATTCATTGGCTTTAAGCTATGTTGAGCCTTATCAATTTCTAAAACAAACATATTTTCAGCATACTTGTCCCAGTGACCAGAAGTCTTCCATAAATCACTGTGGAAAACGTTTGGAGTTTGAACTTCGGAATAACCACGATTCCAGTATTCGTTTCTCATCATGCTTTGGATAGTGTTGAATAAACGTTGACCATGAGGTAAGAAGAATACCATACCAGGAGCATATGGATGGAAGAACCACAATTCTTGCTCCTTTCCAATGTTTCTGTGATCACGACGCTTAGCCTCTTCCATCAAAGTTTGCCATTCTTTGTGAAGTTTCTTATCAGGGAATGACATGGCATACACACGTTGCAAAGTTTCTTTGGAAGCATCAGCTCTCCAGTATGATGATGAGTTTTTAGTGACCTCAAAAGTGGTGACTTTTCCAGTGTGAAGAAGATGAGGACCCTTGCAAGGATCGATCAATCTTCCGCAACGATAAACAGAGCAATAATCTCCTTCCTTAACCTTTTCGGAGAGAATTTCGACCTTGAATTTGTTGTCAGCAAACAATTGAAGGGCTTCTTCTTTGGTGACGAGCAGTCTTTCAAATGGTTGCTTTTCGTTAACAATCTTAGTGACTGCTTCCTTCACTTTGTCATAGTCGCTTTCAGACACGACTCTAAACTCGTGTAAATATTTACATGGTAACCATGATGTGAAGATTGTATGAATATGAAAATCCAATATGTGAATAAATGTTGAATATTCAGTGCAATGATGATAATAATAATACAATCGTGTCAAAATAAATTCATCATCATCATCGTCATTACGATAATGTTCTATCATCATCCATTACTATTATAAAAACACAATATTACTTACTTATCACCCATAAAAGCTTCATAGTAGAAACCTCCGTCTTCCAATGGTGGACCTTTACAGAGGAAGCACTTGAAGACATCTTCCAAGGCTTCACCCATAACGTGAGAAGAGGAGTGCCAAAAGACTTCCTTTGCTTCAGGTGCGTCCCACTTTAATAATTCCAAAGTACAATCTCCTTCGAGTGGTCTTCCCAAATCCCAAAGAGCACCATTCACTTTAGCAACCACAACGTTAGCAGCCAAACCAGCCGAAATGGACATGGCAATATCATGAGGAGTGGTTTCATATGCCTTTCCCGGCTTGGTAGAGTTATCGGGCAGAGTGATGGTAATATCCTTTCCAATCTTATCACCCAATTCATTTCTTCTTCTTTGCTTGAACTCATCAAAGAGTTGGCTTCTTCGTGCAAAGTATTGATCAATATTTTCAAAATTAACAGAAGGTTGAGACATTTTTTTTGATGTTGGTTGTAATTGGGTGATGCTATCCGAAGTTTAAAATTTCCGAACCTGAGAAAGTTTCATTCATTTTTAAAAGTGAAGAGGTGAAAATGAACCTAATCATCTGGTTCATTTTCAAATCTTCACTTTGAAATGCGTTTCTGTGGAGCTATGCTAGCACAATGTCGAAGTGTTGTTAAAGTAAACACAGATTGAGAATACTGTTATTGATGTTCGAAATAATTTGTAGAAGGATCTCGAAAAATGTCCCTCAATAAAACCAGACTTGTTAACTTCAAACGTTTTAACTGTGGTGAGTTTTGAGAAAAGGATGACCACAGGTGTGACCAAAATTAAATGAATTTAATAACAAACAAAATTGTAACACCTTTATGAAATAATCATTCTCTTCAATTCGCTGACGAGCTGCTTCAGCTCATTAATCTCCTTGCTTTGATTTTCTTGTGTTTGCCAAATCTGTTTAAGGATATCTCCTAATTTTTGTTTCATCAATGAATTTTCTGGGGCTTGACTGATCACATAATTAATCTCCTCTGGTGTTGTTAAGGATAATGATTGGTGGTCTTGTGTGCTGCTAGATGTCGAGGATGAACCAGTGTTATTCGTGTTGCTATTAGCAACAACATTGCCATTTTGACGATTTGAAATCTGTTGCTCTTTTGCTCTTTCAGTAAGCAAAGATGCTTCTGAGGTAATTAAATCAATAATCTCATCATCATTAGATGCTCTATTACTCACAGGCCTAGTTGTTGTTGGTTTCTTCTTATCGAGTAAGGGACTATCCTGCCATGTGAAAAGAGAAAAATCAGAATTGTTGTTATTGTTTCGGTCCACATCATTGTCAAAGTAATCAATATCATCAAATATTTCCAAGTTGTCAGTAGTTGCTGCATGAATATCATTAGTAGTCAAGTGTTTGCTAGTTGGATCGTTCGATTGTGGTAAAATTCCTGCAACCTCTTCAACGATGCCATTATTATTTACATCCAAGTCTTCCAATTTAGTTTTAGAGTCAACACTAGAAAGAGATGGTTGTGAAGAGTTTGGAACCAAGTCAGTAAAGCCGTCATCAGTATTTTCTAACATGGTAATTGGTTTTGGAACAAAAGATGAGCCATATAAATGATAGGGATCAACAAATATTGGAAATGCTGTGGAAGGAGAAGGGGCAGAATCTGTTTGCATGGGTGAAGTAGGTGTGGGTTGACTTGTTGGAAGTGAAGAGGGATTGTAAACAAATGGTTGTTGACCGATTTGCGAGGCAGGAATTGGAGCAAAAAATACAGGATAGGGTGGAATTCCTAGCACTTGTTGTTGAGGCTGCTGTTGGGAAGAATTGGTGGTTGTACCGTTTTGAGCAGCGTTTTGTTGAGCCATATGCATGTACCACCACGGATTGTAAAAGTATGGATAAATCACACTAGATGTTTGGTTGATGTTGTGTCAGTGTTGTTGCCATTCGTATCCACAGAGTTATTTGTCGTAGCGCTTACGTTAGTAACTCCTGTTGCGTGTGACGTAGAGTTTTGAGGAGTGGTTGTTGTTGGTGTCAAAAATCCATCCATCATTGATAAGGCATCGATACTACCCACAGGAGAAGTCGCCATTAATGGATTTTCAATGTCATCCTCAATGATTAAGGTGCTGGAGGGTTTTGGTTTTCCACAACAGGTAGTGTTTTCCTTTGATTTTGTTTTTCCGATAAGGACAATGCATGTTGAACCAAGCTGGACTTTGAAGCAGCAAGACTGCTCTCATATTTTGCAGAAGGGTTTGAAATGCATGAAGATGTTGTTGTTGGATGTTCACTGTCTATGAAAAAATTGGAAGAAGGTGCCTCCACTCTCAACACAGCATTTTCTTGAGACTTTTTTTTCCTTGTTCGGGTGGTGGGAGACTTTTCGGGGGATGAGAATGGACGGGGGTGTTGTTCAGCGGTACCATTTGTATTGGTTGTTGTTGTTGATGATACTGTATCATGTGGTAATGTGGTTGGATGATCTCCTACGGCGTTGTTGTTGGATGGTTCGGAATATTGGTGGTCGTGTTCAGGCACTTGTTGTTGCTCGGACTCGTCATCCGAAGTTGAAGCCTTTGATTTGGATTTCTTGGAGGGTATGTAATCGACACAAGGTATTCCCTTCTTCTTACTTTGCATTGCGTGAACCACAAAATATTAATTTCAAATAAAAAATATTTTCAATGAACGTGTTATCAAAAAAAATATTCAAATCGAAATATTGAATTTGACTCAACTTACCATCTCCTACATGGTCTCTCTGAATCACAAGCCACGTGTGCTGAATGACAACTCAAACATGCTCTCTTCACATAGGGTTTCCTCTTCTTTTCCTTCTTCGAGGTCGAGGTTGTAGGTTGCTCGAGACCCGAATTCAAATCTGGTCTCACGTCTGCTTTGGTCATTTTTTTTGATGTGAGAGGTTTATTTTTAGAAGGTGTACGGAATCTGAGTATTCCGAGATTGGCCTGAAGACCATCAAGATTGAAAATCTCGTTTTTCACATTATCCGAGATTAGTTTGAAGACCATCGTCGTTTTGGAAGGGAATGTAAATTTTCTGTTTTTAGGGCTGTGTGATCCTTGAATTGCTCGTGTTTCAACAGGGTTGAAATCAATGAGGGATTCTCGAAAAATTCGTTTCACTCTGGTTAGTATGTGTTATCCAGATGTTATCAGTTGATACCTCTGTATTGAAATCGAATTATACAATCAGCACAGTGTCACCAATAAAAAAGGATCAAAGCAAAAAATCCCTTTTCATTGTTCTTGCCAGACTGCTCATCCACAATGTTCGAAGATGACGACATTTTTTTTGAATTCTTCCCAAGTTGTGCATTCTTATTGACAAACAAGAGTATTGTTCATTACGAAGAATAGTGCTCACCCTGTTAAAAGACAATTGGTTTCCGAGTCCACATTGTCACATTAAAACAGCTCCTCATTTTGAACTCATCCAATTTATGCATCGGAAATCTTCAATTCCGAGCTTTCCATTCTTGTCGCTCCATCCATGCATGACCCAATTCATCCACACGACATTAAATTCCAATCAAAAAATAGTCCAAACCAACATTTAAAAAATGCTCAAACATACCTCACGTATTTTCTCCTCGTCATCTTCATCATCGTTACTGCATAGTAGCAGGAACGCACAATTTCTATCCAATATTAAGCTTGCTGCTTCTGCTAACAAGATCTTGCAAAATAACATCAAGCTCTTATACAATGTAAATAGTAATCCTGCAAATTTGATTCGAACGATCTCCATTCCGATTGCGGACTAGTGCTGAGAGCCTTTCATACGAACATGAGCCCTAAATTTGGAGGTGCTGGTGGAATGGGTGGAAAGATGCCATGGGAAACCAGCTTTGAGAAGGGAGAAGCATTGAAAAAGTTTGGTATTGACCTCACTGAAGAGGCTAGAAAAGGAAAATTATATCCCATCATTGGACGAGATGATGTCATCCGAAGAACCATCCAAGTATTGTCACGTCAAACAAAGAATAATCCAGTGATCATTGGTTTGCCTGGTGTCGGTAAAACGGCCGTTGTTGAAGGACTAGCTCAACGAATTGTCAAGGGAGAAGTTCCAGACAGCATTAAGAAAAAGAGATTAATTGCACTGGATTTAGCAGCAGTGGTTGCTGGTTCAAAATTTAGAGGTGAATTTGAAGAGAGAGTTCAAGCAATTCTTAAAGATATTCGAGAATATGAAGGTGAAATTATTTTATTTATTGACGAAATTCACATGATTGTCAATGCAGGCAATGCACAAGGTTCCGTCGACTTGTCAACATGTTAAAACCTGCACTCGCAAGAGGTGATCTGCACTGTATTGGTGCAACCACTTTGGACGAATATCGAGTGCATATTGAAAAAGATAAGGCTCTTGCTCGTCGTTTCGAACAAGTGCTTTTGAACGAACCTACAGTCATTGATTCGATCGCAATGTTGAGAGGTAGAAAAGCTAATCTCGAAGCTCATCACGGTGTTAGAATTAGTGACAATGCCATTGTGAGTGCTGTAGTTCAGTCAGATCGGTACATCTCTGATCGATTTCTACCAGATAAGGCCCTCGATTTAATTGATGAAGCAGCAGCCTCTATTCGATTGCAACAAGAATCTAAACCAGAACATTTGGAAAAGATTGATCGTTCGATCATTATTTCTCGTATCGAGTTGGAATCTTTGAGAAATGAACAAGATCCAGCCAGTATTGAACGCCGCAAGAAACTCGAAAAGAAAATTGAGGAAGAGCAAAAACAAAGTGATCTCTTTACCAAACAATGGCAAGAAGAACGAGATCGATTAAGAATTACCAAAGAAAAGAAACAACAATTGGTGCAATATGAGAAACAGCTCGAAGAGGCCTTCCGTAAAGCAGATTATCAAACTGCCTCAAAACTACAGTACAAGACCATTCCAGATTTGAAGAAGGAAATTGAACAAGTCTCAACAGGTTTCACATTAATTAGTGACTCTGTTTTGGAAGCTGACATTTCTCGAATTATTTCACGTCGAACTGGAATACCTCTCGAAAATTTATTAATTGGTGAAAAAGAGAAATTGTTGAAAATGGAAGAACATCTCTCAAAGAACATTATTGGTCAGGATGAAGCTATTCGTGCTATTTGCAACACGATTCGAATTTCGAGAGCTGGATTAACAGATCCAAATCGACCACTCGGTTCATTCCTTTTCTGTGGTACTACAGGTTCTGGTAAGACTGAATTAGCCAAACAAGTGGCAAAATTCTTATTCGATGACGAGAATGCCATGGTTCGAATTGATTGTTCTGAATTGATGGAGTCACATAGTGTTTCTAAATTATTGGGAGCTCCAGCAGGTTATATTGGCTATGAGGATAGTCCTCAACTCACCGAGTCTGTACGAAGAAAACCCTATCAAATTGTATTATTTGATGAAATTGAAAAAGCTCACAGAGACGTGTTAAATGTCTTGTTACAATTATTGGATGAAGGTTTTCTCACAGATTCAAGAGGAAATCATGTCAATTTCAGAAATACCATTGTTATTATGACCTCCAACGTTGGTTCAGAAATATTTGCCTCACTCCCAGCAGGTGTTCCTTCAAGTGAAGCCAAGAAGGAAGTGAACGATTTGTTTAAACATTATTTCAGACCTGAATTTTTGAATCGTATTGATAATATTGTATTCTTCAATCGATTGAATGAGGAAAATATGAAGAAAATTGTAGACATTCAACTTTCTAGAATTGCTAAACAACTCAAAGAACGAAGAATGCTTTTAGAAGTGAGTCAAAACGCAAAGGATTGGTTAGCTCACGTTGGATTTGACTATCATTTTGGTGCTCGACCTCTAAGAGAGCCATTCATAGCAATTTATTGACACCACTTGCAAAACTCTTGTTGGAAGGAACTGTAAAGGAAAATTCCAAGATTCATGTCGATTTTTCTGGTCAAGTGAATGAAGACAATGAAGAAACTTTAGATATTACAAGTACTCCGCTCGAAGGTCAAGTGGTAGAGACCAATGTTGAAGAATTGTAAATATTGTTGGACTACAAGCAGCTTGTGATTTTCCCATGTCAAAGGGAGTCTTTTGTACACACCATGTAATGCAGTAAAATTGAAGAGACGTTGCCAAGTGCATTCCACGTCAAGTCGAACTGAAAATAGCAAAATGAAAAAAATGTCTCCATCAACAACTTCAACCAGCAAGTTAAAATCATCCTTGTTTGGTTCAACAACATCTTCTCAAAATAATTCATCGGAATCAAAAACGAATAATCCAATATCATCATCATATCGGGATCGAACAATAAGTGAGCAAGAAGATGATTTACAAGAATCGGAATTTGATCAAGTGGCATTGGAAATGGGAAAATCAAGTCAAGCATTAAAACAAATTGCTGGGGAAATGCGAGATGAAGTGACTTCGCAGGTAAATTCTCTGAAAAGGACCACTGCTAATGCATCGGAAACACAAGCAGGAATGGGAGGAGTCATGAAGCACATGAAACATGTATTTGAAGTGAGAACTTGGAAACAAATGTGGCAATTAGTTGGAATTATTGTCGTTACATTTTTCATTGTATATTATTCGATAAGGATTTCGTGGTATTTTTTAATGTCACCCTCATCAGAAACCAAATAATAGTTGATTGTTGTTGAGATAGTTGACAAATGATCAACTGCACGTGCCATCCATTCTTCTCATTGACATAAACATAAAACACCCAACTCAAAACAAACTTATTTAATGTGACAACTTGTCATCAAAATTAATACAACTCTCTACGAATTGTTGTTAAAACAAATCATGCTTAGATAAATAATGGTAATAACAATCTAGAAAGTGTGTTGTTCAGGCTAAGATGAACACCACCTCTCCCCTACTGTACACTTAACTTTACAACATCTTACTCCTTTCTAAGGTAAAATCTTCTGTACTTGTCATCCACTCTATCCAAATAATAAGCACCAGATGAAATGTAGTCAGTTGGTGTAGTGGAAACAAAATCATGTTTCAAGTAAACGTCCATATTGTGATCCATAGTCTTGGAATATTGTTCTGGTGTAATCTCTTGTCTTTGGTTGAGTCTGTTTGGTAAATCGAGAATATGCTTAATATCCTCCAATTGATATCTGTGCTTCTTGTGAGTCGTCTCTCTTCCTTGGAATTCAAACATTGCAGCAGCCAATCCAGATCCATAAGAGAACAAATTGATGCGTTTGTCTTGGAGTTCTTGACCCTTCAAACCAACCAAAGAAGTCAAACCAGCATATAAAGAGGCAGCATAGGTGTTACCTAACTCTCTTGGAAGGTAAGTACTTGCTCCGACCTTTTGTTCATAAATCTTCTTTGTAAGACCAATAAAGAACTTGCTAGATTCATTGTCATTGTAGGTCTCTTCTCTTGGTAGACTTCTAGCAAATTGCTTAATCTTTGTCTTGGTTTCATCATCATTAACTCCATACTTGGCAAATAATGTCTCCAATTGGCTCTCCTCAGCCAAAGCAAAATCACTGTAAACCATACGAGCAAAGGACTTTTGAACAAGCTTATTGTACGGAGCATGGAAACACAAATAGTCCAAATCAGCCACAGAAATTGGTTGTTCATGTCGGGATCTTAATCTCTCATAGCAAATATCCAAAGCCTTCAAATAACAAATATTTGAATATTGTCCATCCACTGTTGGGAAATAACTTGTCTTCTTTGGCTTGTAAAAGTCATAGGCGTGTTCCATATGGAAAGCCTTCAATCTGAAATCACTGAAACTCAAAGGAGCATCTCGGCCGAGCAACATGGCCACAGCACCAGCACCTCCTGTTGGTCTAGCTGGACCCTTATCATACTGAGCAATATCAACAGCAACCACTACACTGTAAACATCATTCTTCTTGGTTGTGGTATATTCGGAATTGAGCCAATAGAGTCCATTGAAGAGAGCATTAGTTGCTCCGTAACAAGCATTGATAGTATCAATTCCTTCCATTTCAGAGTATTCAACTTGAGGGAATTCTTGCATAATAAAGCTCTTAATGGATTTGGACTTATCAATGGCAGATTCAGTACCAACTTCGAGCCTCTTGACCTGCTTTGGATCAATCGAGTACTTATCAAAGAGACGCTTAACAGCACTCATAGCAAGAGAGACTGTATCTTCTCTCTCCAAATCTACAACGGCCATTCTAGATTGTGCCAATCCAACCGTGTACTTTCCTTCACTGACTCCATCGTGTTGTTCCAAAGCAGATTGAGAAACAAAACGATTAGGGAAATAGGTTTCCATACCCACAATACCGAAATGTGGATTTTGAGTCTTGGAAGCAACACTTGAGAAGGAAGCTTTTTGGCAAGCTGATGATGACGATTTCAAGAAGGTGGTCGATGCCTTTTGATTAACCTTTCGTATCAAATGGGTTGCAGCTTTGTGTGATTGATTCATTTTTTTGGTTGTGTACGTTCGGGATGATACGAGTGGAAGGTTGCGTGTGAAATGATGGAGTTGTGGTGTGTGTTGATTTTGTTTGGAAGACTGCATGGATGGGTGTGGTGTGCGACCGTCATCCCATTGAAATCGCTAGAGGAAAGGTTGGCTAAACAGTAGAAGTTTTCGGTTCCCGAACTGAAGATCCTTTTCATAAAAGCCGAAAAGGCGGGATCATGGAGAATTTGCTATTCTTTCTTTTTAAAGTTGTCTTGCCAAATGCCATCTGGAAACAATTCACAAGCCGAAAAGGAAGTCTGTTAAAAATTGTGTTTTCTTGATAATAGAGACATTTCGGTTAGCTTAACAAAGCCAATCAAGGCTGGCATCTTAATAAGATCGTAATCTTTGGTTGTTGTTCAAGATAAATCATATGGTATCGTTATTGGGTATTGTATTGGGGTATTGTTATTGAAATTATTGAAATTTGTTCAGGTACGCTAGTAGATTATTAGAATCACAATGTCATTTACACTTTCATTCCTCCTCTTCGTTTTCCACCTCTTCCTCTAGATGAGGCACCACCGCCTCTTCTCTGGACTTGTCCTGCTGTTCTCCTTTTTGGTTTTGGATGAACTGTCGTGTCTTGTAAAAGGTTATCCAAATTTATAGATTCTGGTAGAATTACATAACGAATGTTACTTCCTCTCACGCTCATATGCTCCAAAGAAACTGGATTTTTTCCTTTTAATGTCATCTTGACTGCTTTTAAATGTGTATTCATACTCATGTCAACTCCTAAATTATGATTGAAATAATTTCAAGTCAAATTGTTGTCATCATCATAATATTGAATCATGTAAGGTTGAGCAGGACACATCATAATGTTACAATTAACGAAATAAATATCGGAATTAGAATATTACTCACCTACGATGGTTCCAGCAACAACTGTTCCATTCTTTAATTCAATCGTTACCGATTCTCCGCTCAATTTCATAAGGAATCTATATATTTCAAAATAAATGACAGTGCATCAATAGAAAATCATCGTAAATATCATGCAATGTAAATTTCCATCATTAAAATAATTATTAATCATCAACAAATCCGATCCGATATAAAAACATCAATAATTAGTGATCATCGTTGCCGAAAAAAAAAAGTTGCACCTACCTCACAAGCCTCATTTTTTTAACTTGAACACGAAGAAATAATTTACAAGATTAAAGATTTATAATAAAGCAAATATTTAAGAATGGCACTCCATAAGAATCATTGAAATTTAGTGCTATGAACTCTCTCAAGCTTTGGAAATGTCCATAAAAAGTACCGATTATTATATATTGAAAATATTCATACAAAAAAATGGTTTCACCTCGATCTTCTTCCCGACTCATGAATGCCCTTGTTTGCATCGCAACAGGCTCGGAAGAGATGGAAGCAGTAAATATTATTGATGTTTTGAGAAGAGGAAATGTTCAAGTTACAGTTGCCAAAGTACATGATCAACAACAACAGCATGATCCATCATTGCGAGTGCTCGGATCTCGTGGTGTAAAGTTGAGGCTGATGTTCATTTTGATGATGTACTGGATCAAGAGTATGGAGCAATCGTTTTGCCAGGTGGTATGGGAGGAGCTAAAATATTCTCTGAAAATACTAAATTATTGGATCGATTGGCCAAACAGAGAAAGAGTGAACACGGTATTGTTGCTGCAATCTGTGCAAGGTGAGTAATGAAATAGAGAACTCAAGAATGATCATTTCATTGGTTGTTATATTGCACAATGTGTGTTTTGTGTTCAACCGATCTGATGAAATTTCAGTCCTGCTCTCGTATTGACTAAACATAACTTGTTAGATGGTGTGAAACAAGTGACTTGTTATCCATCTTTGAAAGACAAGATGCCACACTATGATTGGCATGACGAGAAAGTGGTTGTTGATGGAAATGTGGTGACATCGCAAGGCCCATTCACTGCAGTATTTTTCGCTCTCAAGCTTATTGAACTCATGGTCTCTAAGGAAGCGAGTCAAGAAGTTGCAAAGGGTCTGCTTGTACAGTAGAATATCAAAAATCATGCCGTATATTAAGGTAATTTTAACAAGCTCACCAATAGCTGGAATGTCATTGACTTAATAATAGAGATGACATTAAATGATGTATTATTTATTGCAATTATTCCATTTACTATTCAATGTTAGGAAGAATGATTAATCTCTTTTTCATTGATCATCCTACCATTCAAGGTTTGTTCTTTTGTGTCAAGACAACCACAACTACTCCACGCCAAACACATCAAGGAAGGAACATAAAACACCCAAATGAAAGAATTGGCCATAACCATTCATTACTCCCTTCTTTAATACCAAATCAAATCCAACACAAATATCACACATATACAACAAGATCATTCCTATCATGTTAATCCTGGAAGAAGAATATTCAGAATCGGACAAACAAGAACACTGATTTGCAATGAAATAATTTATGACACTCAAACTTGTCGAACAAACAACAGAAAACAATACAATGAAATTCCATAAAGTAAACTATTGGAAGAAGCAGATTTTTCAACAAGTAAGGGAGCATAACAATAATGAATAATGGAGAACAACACTGTAAATAGAATGAAACAAATGAGAATGCAACAAGACCAATAGGAGAAGAGGTTGGTTCTTGTGATGACGAATGTGTGTAAAGCATGTTTGGGTGGATTGGAAACAACTAGAGCTGGATCCATGATGGATGGTTCTGCCTTGCAAGAATTGATCAAGCTGCTGGGTGGAGAATAGTTTTTCTCGAACAAATGCCAAAAGTCATAAAGAAATCGAACTATTAATAAGAGTTGACAAAGCATGAACAATAGAATACCATTCAATTCGTGTTCCATCAAAAAGGCAATCTCTGCACACATGATGACTCCAAATACCATTTTCATGATGAATGGTGCAAAAGAATCATTTTCATTTCGAAGCGTAAAGAAAACTCTGCAACAACAATACAGAACAATGAGTCGTTTCACATACCCATGATACGACTGGAGAAATTGTTGTAAAAGTCTTGGATTGAAACTATCATGATCTTGGAGAAAAAACAAAGAACTTAATTGAGACATCCACTTCCCCGCCAGTAGATGTGATGATGAATACAAGTTCATGGACAAGAAGAAGCGACTAAAATCAAAGAACACAATATAGAAATAGAGAGGAAGAATTGGAAGAATGAATTGAGAAAGTCGTGTTGTTGTTGTTGTTGTTCTTCTTCTTTCCACTCGACTTGAAGAAGGCAAATGGTTGTGTGGAGGTCTTCCGTCCATGCTAAAAGCTGCTGTGAATTTTTCTCGACGTATTCTCTCTCACGAAGAAGCAGCAGAATAGTAAATGAACTGATATCACGTAATCGCTAAAAGAGTCCAACGAGATTTCGGATATTAACACCTCGTTGGACTCTTTTAGCAATGGATTGATATTGGAGCAATTTATAATGAAAAGGTCGTATATCCCATTATGAATGAATTTTCATGAATGTGGAAATGCGGGTCTTTTTATTTGTTATTCCAAATGATTTAAAAAACTTATCCAAATGGTATTCATCTCTTTTATTGAACTTGAAATGATCACTTCCTTAGTTAGGAAAAAAAATATTTTGTGAACCTCAACGTTAATAACAACCACAACTACTCCACGTCAAACAAATCAAGGAAGGAACATAAAACACCCAAATGAAAGAATTGGCCCATAACCATTCATTACTCCCCTTCTTTAATACCAAATCAAATCCAACACAAATATCACACATATACAACAAGATCATTCCCAACATGGAAAACAAGGAACATTGATAAGATAACTGAGAAACTCGTAGTTCATGGTACATAAAGCATCTCGTGTGGATGATGGATTGGAAGAAAGAAATGACGCTCAAACTCGTCGAACAAGCAAGAAGAAAACAATACAATGAAATTCCAAAAAGGAGATGATTTGAAGTTGAGGAAGGTGTTTCTTTCATCGTTGTTGCCTGTAAGGGAGTGTAAATGTAATGAATCATCAAATATTGGAAAGTAAATAGAAAAACACAAATGACAAGACAGCACAGCCAAAGAGAGCTAGAGGAAAATGATTGTTGTGGAGAGTGGTGGAGAGTGTTTGATGTTGTCAAGTCTTGCGCTGGATCCGATTCAGTGGATGATGTTGCAACCAGTTTGTTGTTGTGGTTTGGAGCGAAGGACATCAAATGCCAAATGTCATGAATAAATCTTGCAACGAGTAAGACTTGACATAACATGAACAACAAAATCCCATAATGATCCTTATCCATAACAAACGCTATTTCTGCCCACATTATCACTCCAAATACCATCTTCATTAAAACTATTCTAACATTTCCTCTCATTGCTAATATTCCATCAGTGTCCCAAGTGGCAATCTTCCAACAACAATAACAAACAACGAGTCGTTTCACATACACATTCACAGATACGAACCATCTCTGAAGATGGATTAAACTATCCAAAGGAACATGAGAGGGAAGAAGGAATGAATAATTGATGGGAACAACATGAGAGTTCATACAAGAAAATGGCGTTTGCGATATACAACGACTGAAATCTATCATCAAAATCCACAAGTAGAGAGGAACTATGGGATATACAAGGTTCGAAAAGGTGTGCTTTCCATGACTTGGTTCTTGGTTGTTGGACATGATGTTTTTTGTTTGTGGTGAGGATGCGACAATTGTGTCCGTCAATGAACCATCAGAGCCTTGAGGTTTTCTCTCTCTACACGTTTAAAGTGAACCCTTGCTGATTTGAAGTATTTTGATGTCGTTGAGCAATGAAATCTATTCATCTGTCAGGATGAAAATGAAACAGCCGAACTCTCTTGAGTTTCCATTTTTCAAACATCTTCACAGTTCATCTATGGCTTACTTGTCCCTTCAACTTGTCGCATGTCGGGTATTTGATCAATCTCACCAATAATCGTGTTCATGGTATCCAATGGTTGAGTTGTTAGATGTATGCCCATTCAGGTGCCCTTTAAGCGAGCCATAAACGGATGATGTTTTGGTCAACTTTTCTGAGAAACATTAGACCCTCAAATGGCAGAGAACTTAAAATTCTTTGACAGTATTCTTGACATCAAATTCGAATTTATATTAATGCTTAGTTCAATTCTTTTTGTACATTCGTGAAAACATGTCAAGAAAGAAAATTATTGTTGTTCATTGGATTCAGCTCTTGAAGTTCCTCTACCTCCTCTACTGCTTCCTCTGGTACTAGATCCTCTTCCACCTCGATATGATGAGCTTCCTCTACTACCACCACGGCCTCTTCCACCTCTGCTACCACCACGACCGCCTCTTCCGCTTCCGTTCGACATGGTCTCTCCAAATGTTTCCAAGTCAAGTCTTTGTTGTTCTTGTCTTTCTTGTTTGGTTCTTCTATTTTTCTTTTCATCACTTTCACGACTAATTGTATCGAAAAAGCCACTTGATTTGTCGTATCCTTTGTGAATATGCTTTTCCTCTAATTCTTTAGCAATAACATTCTTGTCAAGCTTTTGAAGATTAGCTTGAATGTCAAACTCCTCCTCGAATGCTTTTTTGTCCTTCTTGGAAGCACCCGTTGTTGCTGGCTTATCGGAAGTGCTTGCTGTTGCAGCAGTGGCTGTTGTTGTGGTAGTGGTTGGTGCTGTTGTTACTGGCTTAACATCCTCTTGAACGCTTGTTGAAACAGCAGGAGAAGTTGCTGTAGTAGCCACAGGAGAAACAACCTCGCTAGATTTTAATTGTTGTGAAACTTGCTCTTGTGGCTGAGGAGAGGTTGTAACTACCGGTTGTTGTTGTTTTGGTGATTGTTGAATGGTTTGCGTTGGTGGAAGCTGGGTTTGTTGCTGTTGTGGTGGAGGAACGTTTTTAGGAGGCATATTTACCATTGGATTTGGCATTCCCATTGGGTTGAATCCCATTGGTCCACCATAAGGAGGATAAAAGTATGGATTCATGTAAGGATTCATGTTTGGTGGCATCATTCCAGGATTTGGAAAACCAGGAGGATTATTTCCTCCCATTGGAAGTGTTGGATATGGCATTCCACCAACTTCATTTTGCGGTAATCTTGATGATGAAGGAATCATTGGTTGTTGTGGCTGTTGTTGAGGTGGTTGAGAAGGAGGTTCGCAAACTGTGAGATCCTTGATGTCAGTTCCCTTGAAGATGATGAAGGGATAGATCTTGTCGAGAGGAGGAATTTGTTCTCCTTGTTTTCTTCCTTCAGTACCAAACATTTTGACTATTATTTATGGGAATTATGATACGGTATTGTTGTATCAGTTCATCATCATCATCATGAAGGTGTTGTATGATGTATTATGTAATCATCATCCAAATAATTATTAATATTTAAAAACAATTCAAAATGAAAGGATCGTAAAGCATTGATACAATAGTGGTGATGAATAGACAAATAGAAATTATGATTGTTAGAAAACACAAGAACACATGTGCGGATTACATACCATCTCTCAAAGCTACAGTACTAGAAACGGTATCCACGTTAAACAGAATACCCTCATAACGAATATCGCTTTTGGAAATCAAACTAATTTTACTTCCAACATAGGGAGTTCCTTGTGGAGACTTTGCATCGCCACTTGGTGGGTTACCAGGTCTTGGATTCATCATTACAGAAGAATTGTAACAACTTATTTTTTTTTATGAATTCCTTTTGTAAGTCATTTGTTGGTCGAAAAGACTGGCTTCAATTTGTTGTTGCGCATTTCAAAGCCTTGATTCATCAGTCAGCTTTTGAATTTTTGATGAAATCCAATGGTACAAAGGTGTATTCTTGTCGTCAAGTGCAGAACTCGTTTTTAAAAACTCCAAAGCTCGAGTGAAGTACTGCAAGGCTTGCTCTCTGTCTCTTGTGAGCAAATGCATGTCTCCAATTTTGGCATGCGATATTACCACACTTTCCACAGTTAGGCTGTTCGAAATGAGCTGCTCATAAATTTGCTTGGCTCGTTCTAAATTTTTCATTTTGTACGAAAATACGTCTCCCAATTTGATAGATGTTACAGAGAGGACTTTGGCTAATTCTTCTCTATCATTGGTGGATGGATTATGTAGTACACTTGTTGCACTATTAACTGTAGAAATAGTTTCTTCCAACATTTCAGTAATTTGTGTAAAGTCAGTAGAAACTGTTTGCAACATGTCGCTCAAATAGCCGGATGTAACACAAAACAAAATCAATAGTTTTGGATGCAATTCACATTTGGAATGTGTGGCAATGAAAATGTCTTTAAATGCAATGCTTCTTGCTTTCTCCATCCAATAGGGGCCACAATTTTTGTTTAGTGCATATTCTTGTTTTGCTAAATTAGTATAAAATTCAATTCTTCGTAATTTCAATTCAGTTTCGTTTAGCTCCGAATTGTTGTTTTTGCTCCTCTCATTCTCGTTTCTTTCAAATAATATTTCTACATAACTGTCTGTTAGGTGCTGTTTGAAATCATCACTTTCATAATTTGAGTGTTGTCCTTCGTTGGTATTCACTAACTCTTGATAACAATATTTACAAAGGGATTCTGTTTTGGAGCTCATGCAGCCAATCAAATAGGCAGAACATTTGTTACATTTGAAATCAGAGGCTTTCATTGCAGATTGCTCTCCATTTAAAACAGATTGATAGGGACATTTCAACTCTTGGTTGTTGCTTGTTGAAGAAGATGAAGCCTCGGACACTGCTTCGTTGGACGAAAAGTATGGGCAAGTTTTTGGAACATGGTCATTGCTTTGATTATCATCATGTTGTTTCAATATTAGAGACACGTGCGGATGAGGAATATGATTCAGAAAATTCTCCTGTTTGATCAAGGCCTGTTGTTCCTCCTCCGACAAACTTGCAATGTGTGGACATTGTTTCAAGAGTTCGATCATTCTTCCGTCCTCTCTCTGCATTTTTTAATTATTTGAAAAATCAAACAAGTTAATTTTGTTTAATATATTATTTGAATTATTGTCATCGAGGTCAGAGACCAGTGTTTACATTTATTAAGTCTTTCAAAATTGCAATGGATTGATCGTTATACGAGGGTGATTGCTTTGTAAGGGCAGGTGAGGACATGGCTGCATGCATTCCAGATGTCAAATGAGACGAAGAATACAAGGAGTTCATACTTGCCGAGTTGCAATGTACATGACTTCCAACAGCTCTTGCTCGTTGTCCTACCAGTGTTGACAATGAACTACTACTTGCTGAATGTTGATGGAGGCTCAATGAAGAATGTGAACCTGCAGAAACAACACTCGTGCTCGTCGTTGCTGATGGAGTCTTATAGCCACAACAATGATGATGAGGCGTGGAAGCGTTGCTCATGTGATGACCTTGAGGTGTGGCAGTCGTGTGGTTGGCACTTCCGCAAATGGAGCATGAAACACAGCACGATGGTGGCGTTAAACCAGTGGGAGCATGAGGAGAGGGTGGATCGTCATTGAATTCATAATCATTGTCAAGTAAATTTTCATCTTGAGTATTCATCATGGAATGAGGATTACTACTTCCACAATACATATCAAAGAGCATTTCATCATCGCCTAGAATACTACTAAATCTTCGGAACATGCTGGATCGTTCTTCCATATCTTGTTCAACATCTTCAATAATTTCCGATTCATCCAATGAAAGACTCGTTTCATCGTCGCAGTTGCAAGGATTGTCGTTAGCAGGTTGTGTAGGCTTGGTTTGAAAATCCATAGCTGACTCAGCATTAGTTCCTTTAGAACCCTTAGATCGTGCAGTTTGAGTAGCCATAGTGGTAGTGGTCTTTGAAAGTTGTGATTCCTCACTCTTCTTATGATGGGATGGGGATTTACCTCGGTGATTCTTTCTCTCTGGAGATTGAGGTGTTTTGATCTTCTTCTTTCGTACCGAGATGGAAGGAGAGCTTGAATATTGGAGTTGAGAGAGAGCCTGGGGTGATTGAAGGGATTTATGAGATTGGTGTGGGAGTGGTGAGGTACAGTCTCTGCTGGCAATGAGGATACAGAGAAGTGGTGAGGTTGCTGCGAGGTGGTACTTGCTCTTATCATGTTCTTCTTCTTCTTCATAGAAACTTGTTTGAATTGTTCTCTTTTACCCGACGTGGATGTGGTGGTTGATGGATTTTGTTGTTGTTGGTTGATCATCATGGAACGATTCACGACAGAGGGTGAAGATGCTCCTCTCGCAGATGTTGTTGTATTTCCCATGTTGATGTGGTTGTTATTATTGTTGTTGTTGAAGAATTAGAATATACACTGATGAGTTTGAAAATATGTACAGAAAAAGTAGTTGGATAGTGTTGAATGTGGGTGGTTCAAGAGATGATGATTCACACAAATTCAAAAGAAGAACCTCTAGGGTGTTGTATGAATTGTTTTGTGTTAACTTTTTCAATGTTGAGAGAATAACAAGACTCTTTTCAACACTTTTGTGCGAGATCTCTTTCAATAATTGTAAAAAACGTTTGTAATAAAATCAATGTATAGTTGATTTAAGGCCCGCTACAGGAAGTGAATGCGATAATCTGCAGGGTGGAGTCCTGACTCAACTCTCTCTCTCTGGAAGTTATCTCAGATGATGAGGAAGATGATGTTATTGATGATGAAGATGATTCTCTAACGCCAGCGTCAATCCAAATCAGCCACAAACAACACGAAGAGAGAACACAATTTGGTGTTTTTTTTTAAATAGCTTTCATAACCTTTCATCGAATATGTTTGGAAAAACATTAATTTTCAAGGAGTCTTGTTACAAATTTGGACGAATAAAAAAAGAAGCTGACTTCTGCAGTTGAAATGCAAGTGACTGGTTGATACAACCGTATGCTATCAAGCAAGGCGATGTTACAAAAGAGAGCTATCTCAGAAATATATTTCTGTTGTGCAAATGTCTATTTGGTGTGTGAATGATCAGATGGAAAGAATAGAAGGTAGCCTTTTTCAATTATCTTGATAACTGAATTCTGACGAATCTAATCCTTTGTGTTCAAACCCAAAACCCTCTCTTGGTTTGTTTTTTTTTGTGTTACAAAAAAAATGAGAGCGTTTTTGCAGGGTTGTTGTTTTACGGCCGTACCTGAAAATAATGATGAAACAACACGCTCGTCCGATAAGAAACACAACACAAAGAGGAAAAGTGAAATTATTTTGAAATTGAGTAAAGATGTAATTTCCGATGAAATAATTCCATGTTTTGATGCAAAAAGTCTCATTGCATTTGCTGGTGTATGCTCGGAATGGAGAAGAATTGTCAAAGCAACCAAAGTGAGAGGTGTAAAGTGTAGCTCCGTTCAGTATAGTACCTCTAAGCTCATGTTTCAAGTCTTACCGACTCGCAAATGAGTGGCTTGGTACATGGTGACTTGAATGAACTATTTTCAGAGTTCTCGTTTGTCGGAAATATTGGGAGAAAGGGAAACGACAATGTAACATTTAAACAATCAGTGTTTAAACGATTATTCAATTCGAAAAAAATTGAATCATTAACGTTACATTCCACCAATGTCATCACAAAAGATATTCCTTCTAGACAAGTTTCATCACTCACGAATTTGAAATTGATTAATGTTAGTGTGAGCATGGAAAACTTGAGAATTATATGTAATAGATTAGAGAGTTTAACAGAGTTGACATTGATCGGAAATGATATTGATCAAAGAGCAGGATTAATTCTTGCCAACTCAAAATTGAAAAATTTGACACATCTTACCATCGGCAATAAGATTGGAAGCGAAGGAGCTGAGCACTTATTGACAACCAACAAATTGAAGCGTTTGAAGAAACTTGAATTTACTGATCCCATTGGAACAACCTTTCAAACTGATGGATTTATCGAATATGTTCCACTAATTGACTGCTCAAAGTTTCCAGATCTTTGTAGTTTTACATCATGCCGTCATTTATTATCGAAAGAAGGAATAATGAACGTGTTAAATAGTGGAATTTCATGGAAAGAATTGACATTTATAGGATGTAGATCATTTGATGATGATTGTATATTGCGTATTGGCAAGATTACTTCAATTGAAAAACTCTGTTTAGAGGACTATTGCGGTATACCTTACATTGGATTTAGTATATCATACGAATACTTGTCATCTCTACAAAACCTGACGCATCTTGAGATAAGTGTTGACAATAATGGTTTGCTTGAGTTATGTAAAATTGAGCCTAATAATTTGAAATATTTCTGCAACTATGTACACTTTTACCATTAGTAATTAATAAATTTCGTCTTGTAATCACATGTATTCTTGACCTTGATGCATTGACTATTTATTGCTCAAGATCTTGTATCTTTTGATTCTTAACCAAAATGTTGGCCATATGAGAAATTTCAAAAAGAGAAGCTTTGTCCCTAATGATCAATAACTTTCTAAATTCTTCCACAGGATGTTGTATCTTGAATCTGCATTTCGATTCCAACTCCATCGAAAAATAATTGCTTTCACGGTGGATATGACCAAACTCATTAATATCACCCTTCTCAAATGCTTCTTGTTCAGCAGCCGTTTCATAGGGTTTTGGTCGAATTCCAATAAAATCACACAATTCTTGCTGTTCTTTCAAGTTGCCAAAATATAGCGATCCAGAAAAAACATGCAAATCAGTGCATAGAGATTGAGAAAATTCTCGTTCTGAATTTGTCAAAGGAGTACATGGAGTACAAAATTGATATTCATCAAATAACATTCGACTTTGAGGTCTCAATCTTGGGCAAAACATGTACAACCGCACAGGTGATTTTGGAGTGATTCTCTGAATGAAGTAATTGGCTTCAAAGGGACTCAATATTAATGCAATGTTGGGATTATGTTTAGAGCAAGCAATCCATGTCAATGGTGTCATATAGTCATCATGTTTCGGTTTGACCAATAGGTGTTCAATAACAACCTCTATGAATTCTTTGCTTGCATATAGCACTGGTTTCCAGCATGATTGGATGCAAGTATTGGACAAACTTGTCTTTTCAAAGGCATGTTCTAATGAATGAATATTTGTTGAAAAGCATGGAATGGTTCCACGAACGAAAAACATCTGTACATCAGGTGAGATGATGTTCTCGGCAGCCTTTTGTAGCGGAGGTCTTTCCACTTGTTTTTCCAATTCCAATTCATGTTCCAGTTCTCGTTCTTGTTCCTCGTTTAAGAGTTGTGAAAAAAATTTCTTGTCATTCATTCGAGATTGTATATTGCTCTTGATTTTGGAAATTGTTTCTGCAAATTCTGAGTGTTGTTCATCATAGTCTTGTTTCATGTTGACCAATCGTTTATCAAATATTTCTGCAATCGTTTGTAATTTTCTTTCATTTCCATAAAAAAGTTGTAATTTAGTAATCTCATCTTCTTTGCATCTCTTAATGTATTCTATTAAGGTATGATCTGTTTGTTTCATTCTTAATTTCGCAGATTGCATCTCAATGTATGCTAAAAAGTCATCATCTTTTGCTTTCATTCTTAATTTCGCAGATTGCTTAATAGAGAATAGTAAGCCATTAGTTGCCCATTGTAAATAATGTTCTTGTTCCATACTAATTCGATTAGAAATTGACCACTTGACAATTTTCTCTTGAATGTTTTTACACGAGTCATACTGAGAGGAACAAAGATTTGTGTCGACTTCTTTTGAGGCCCAAAATGCAACAGTCTGTCCCTTTCCAAATAATCTCATTCGCATACATGCTTGTGACAATCGTTCAAAGGTGACACCTTGTCCCAAAGTAACAGCGGCCTTTGCTGCTGCAGGAAATCGGAGATCAGTTCCTCGTGTATGTATATCGTCCAAATACGTAACACATCTATCTAATGAGTTTTTATAAGGTGACAACTCGAGTGGAGTAATGATACCATTTCGATCGAGTACCATGATTCTATCTTCCTCATTAAAAAATACAGAGGCATCAATGCCTTTGTCTTTAGGAATTTGGCGTAACCATTCCAAAGCTATTTCTTCATTGCTCATCTCCAACATGAGAGCTCCTACGTCCAATAACACTCGAATGGGAGGATTACATTCACAAATTTGTTGAATGACATTCTTTGTGGTCATGTTGGGTTCAATGACGTGATAGTCTCCATTTTCTTTCAAAAGAAGCTTTTTGAACATATCTCCGAAGTGCCTTTGAGTGCTGGAAGTTCATTAGGAATAATTGAGGTTGGTAATAAGCATGATTTTGTTCCTGAAAATCCACAGGTCGGATGTTGTGCCTTTTTGCATAAATTCCAGGCACTGCTTGATAGCTTGTGTTCAAACTGTTTGCATTCTCGAGCAAGAACAACTCGATTTAAATAAAAATCAACGGTTGACATGTTCTTGAAAGCATGGGGTAAAGTTGGCGATTTTTAAGCTGATAGTCAGAAAGGTTGATAGAATGAAAGGATCTCAATGATGATGGAATGTTTTCCTTGCATGGAGTCTCACTCAACCATTTCTGATATTCAATATCCGGATTTTGCATACACTCTAATGATTTAAAAACAGTATCTAGTTGTTCATGTGACAATCCAGAGTAATAATAGCTTAACAGAGTGAGTAAAATTGCAACATCAGGATGTCCAAATTCTTTAACGATAAAAGCAATTTCACACAAATATATATATCAAAACACAAATGATGAGAATAACTTACCTGCTCTTTCTGATGCAACATCTTTGGCTCTGAATGGAACAGCCATTAGTTTGGTGCTATTTTCTCGTACTCCATAATTGACTCTCCATCTTTTGTTCAATGCATGAAATAGAGTTTGATATGCAAAAAGACCTCTCATGATCAACAATTCATTCCATGTGACCGTGTCTTCGTATAATTGTTGAACTTGATCCATTTCGCTCTGTGAAACCTCTTCCTTAGTCATGAATCTTTCCAAGAGTGGTCGATGTTCTTTTTTAAAAGGAATATTGATATCGGCTGCATGTCCATCTAAAATATCTTGCACTAATGTTGGAACAAACTCTGTCGAATAAATATTTCGATCTAATAATCTGAAATGAGGAAACTCTGACTGATATGAACCATCGATTGCATGAAATTCTGATTCTCGCTCAAATGTTTCAGCAAATGTCTTGGCACGTCTTTTTATAAGTCTGAAAATTCGTTGTAGCATTGTCCAACGTAATGAATCCGCATCAAGAGATAGTTGATCTCCAATTGTGTATATTAATTGATATCGAACGTGTAATATTTCGTCAGACTCATCTAATACATCTCTGCAATTTGTATCCATCCACTCTTGCAGTTCAATAAACTTTCTTGACAACATGTATTGAGTTTTTAAACCCGTTTCTAAACCTTTCAGCTCAAACGACAATCGATACTCTGGTACAGTGATTAACACTCCCTTTTGTTCTTTCAAGTTCACTAAAGACTGTTTCAGTTGATCGAGTTGTTGTGACTCCAATTCTGTGTCTCTTGAAAAAGGAATTGTTAATACTTTTCTTCCTAAAATACCACCTAACTTGAATACGAGTGAAGTAAAATTGGTGTTAAGTAGCTGCTTCAACACTGTTAACCGTGCAAGTTGGTTAGTATTCAATTTCAATGCAAGCATTGGGATAATTACAGATGTTTTACCTTCTCCCATATTGAATTGCATCACCATATTACTATCGCAGTACATCATGTTAGAGGCAACCTCAAATTGTATAGGACGAATCATCATATTCATTTCAATTTCTAATATGAGCCATTCAGGGTACATGCTTGGCTGCCAATTCTCATGTCCTGTATTTTCGAGCTCTCTTTCATAGAGTACTTTTTTGTTCATGTCCAAAGAGAGTGCTTGTAATCGTTTAAAACGTTGTTGATGAGTGAATAATATGGCAATGGCTCCAACTAGATCTCGATGGAAGAAAGGATTATTAGATTTGTTTTCGAATAGTAGTTGTGAGAGAATTCTCGTTGGTAGTAGCTTGGGCCACAATCCTGCTTTGGAACATGCTTTTGATGATGGTATCCGACATGGTTCGTAAAGCTTTTCTACAGTTTTCCATAATTGATCCAAAGTTGAGGTCACACATTGTTCATTCTCTATCTTGTTTCTGCTATCAACGGTACTTTGATAACTTGTGACAAGCTCCTCCATGTACTCCAAAAACAAGGAACTATTGTTTGATGTGAAAAAGCTGTCAAATGAGGTATCTGGAATTTTTCCAGTCTCGAATATCAGTTTGGCTGTTCGAAAAATACCTGTGTTCAATACAGAGGATGACTGAGAACGTTTGATCTTAAACATGTGTGTGAGAATATCAAAGTTTGCTTTTACATTGTGTTCAAAAGTATTCTCAGGAAAATGTAAAGATGGCAAGTGAGGCACTGTGGAAATAGGGCTCGTCTTGAGTCCCTTGATAATTGTGTCAAAAAATTCCTTTAGCTTGATATTCATGCTAACTTCTTTCATGTACTTCTGGAGTTTTGGGAGTAAACTTTGCCATGAAAAATATTGCGAATGAGAAGAAATGTCGCTGTAGGATATTGTTTTGGATCTGTCAAAGAAAGTTGTAATAATTGTTAACATGGCACTCTTTCTTGATTGCGCCTCTTGTTCGTATTCGAGGTTTATCCTGCGATTGTACTCTTGAGGTTGTTCATAATATCGTTGAGGTGAGTGAGGAGCATTATCAAAGCTCACAAAATCCGAGTTCAGGTGGTCCTTTAAGGTTTGTTCGTTTAAAGAAATTTCTTTCACGTTCTCAATTTTTTTGTTGTGGCTGGTAATTGTGGGAATTGTTTTCGTCTATTATGGATGGCCAACAGATAAGCCAACAATGTTTCATATCGAGAACCATGTTTGTAGCCTAAGTATGAAAGAAGGAAGGTAACAAAACTATTGCTTTTCGTTACAACGATATGATACAATGACAAAAAGTAACAATGAATATCATCGAGTGTGAACCATTCCACGACTGAAGGAAATTCTTGAACTTGTTTCAATTCTGTCATTTTCCCGTAAACCTCGTATTGAATGTTCGCTGTTACATATAGAGATTTGGTCCTAGAGCTCCATGCTAACCTTCGAATTGTATCTTGTTTTGATGAAGGCTCTAACTGTTTCTTAGGCAAGCTAAAATTGCTCACTTGTTTGGTAGAGTAATTGTCACATGACAACCAAGCATTGCTATTATACTTGTTAATTGATTGAAAATATGCTCTTTCATTAAGGAATAATGAGTGTGGAAAAGGTGGTTGCTTTTTTTCATCCTTCATTGGTTGAGGATATAAAAATGATAATGATTGAGAGTGTTCATAAATCTTGGAGGCTATGATAATAAATGCGTCATGAGCAGCCATACTTGGAATATCAGCTGGCCAAGTTGCGTTTTCCATTTCATGCAAATGATATGGGTAATATTCTCGAGTAGGGGATAGTTTTGCTATTTGGAGTAAAAGCGACAGATCAAATTCTTTCAGTGGTTGTTGTTGCCAGATGCGAGTGGAATGCAAAATATGTAACGCAGTCTCTGTGCCTGTTTGTCTTGTGAAGGGTCTTCGACTACAGATGAAGTAGTAGCATGGAGAAGAGCCAAAAACAACCAAGAGGATAAATTGTCTTCGCCCTCCAATTGCCAAAGTAAATTGTTGACTCTATATGCAAAATACTTGACTGGATATTCTCTGTCACTGTTAATTATTTGTACTTGTTGATGTCCAGTTTCGTTTTTACGTGACACATGTAAAGCTCCACAGGGGACAAGAATAATCCTTTCACAATTCTTAGATTCAAGTACTATTCCGCTTCGTAGCCCAATTAGAGTTCCAATATTGCAATGCTCCACTACATTCATATCAAATTCTTTAGATTTAAGATATTTGTACTCCATCAAGGTAAAATGTAATCCCTTTCTTGGCAAATCTAAAGTTATTTCATCCATTGTTGCATTAACAAATAAATGGAGAAAGAGAGAGTCTTCAATTCTAGACATTGGCTTTAAAATTTCTCGAAAAATACCTCCATGAACATCCAACAATTTACGGCCTGTAGATTTTTCAGTCAGCACATTTTCATTGAGGTCTAAAATATATTCGACTTCAGAGACGAAATTAGGGTCAAAGAAGCTCTTTGGTCGGAATAAAATTTCATTACTGACACAGTCAAACCAATGACTGTAATCATTAACAAAACCATATGGCAAATCTGTGCCAAAAAAGGTGTCAGAAAATAATTTTAACTCTCTCTCTGGCCTTTGCTCGATGATCTCGATAGTATCTCCAAATTGGCTAAATTTGTAAAAAGCTCCATTGATTTGAGCTCTGGTCACATACGTTCCTTTCACACTGCCAGGTTGTACGTCAAATACTTGTGATGATTGGTAAACTCATGATTTAACAAGAAGAAAATTACTAACCATAATTTGAAAAAAGACGAATGTAATCTGGATGAGCCGTCACGCTCGATGAAAGTCGTCCAACGGGGGCGCCGTCAACTAAAAAAGATCCTCTTAATACATCTATTTCGATAATGGTAGTTCCAAGGTCAGTTGTTAATGTAGAATGGTACCATCTATGATGCGCTTCCGTGTGACTATATCGCTTCCATGGTCGTAACTCTCCCTTACAGGCCTCTTTCCAGTGAGAGGTAATGAATTTAGAGAGTACCGATGGATCTCTTTGGATCTCGTTGTGAATAGCCATCTCAATATTATGAGAGGTCATGTAATACTGACGAAGTAGAAACGACATAAAACTTCCATAGGAATCTGTTCCTTTGTTTAAGAGCATGTTATCATGTAGAATGGTGAGGACTTGAGCCAGGTTTGCAAAGCGTCAGGATCTTTTTCGAATAAGGTAGAAACATGAAGAGGAGGTACGGAGTATGTCATTGCAGTACAGCAACAAATCTGTACCAAATGATTTCTCATCGCTACAAGTTCACGAGTGGGTGCGTCATGCATCTTTGGTAACAATTCCTCTACTAAACGTTCCCACTGGCATGTTGTCTTTCTTACATTCCCTAGCAATGAAATGCAGCGATTTTTGACTTGATCTGAATCAGTGACTTGCAGAATTCGTAGAGTCATATAAACCATCATGCATGCTATAGAGACAGATTTCCAATTTTCCTTGTACTTGTCCAATAATGTTTCTAATAAACTCAGTAAGGTCAATGAAAAATCTGTTTCTCTTAAACATTGATTTGCTTCTCTGTACCACTCACTACTTGTTTCACCGTTAAGGCAAGCTTGCCAGATACTTTGCAATATCAGTCTTTGTACGTCCTGTGTGTCAAATGAAAGTGACTCGTTGGCCAAACACTTTGCCAAGTTATGGAATTGTAAACGGTGGCCACAACGTACAAAGCCAAATTCAATAAATTCTGATAAGCTAAGGTTCGCATGGCACGTGCTTTGCTTTGCGAGTACTTCTTTGTGAGAATGTGCGCAGCTATGGACGGTCCAATCCAGAGATTTATACGGCGTTGATTCAAGGGGGAAATAGAAATCTTGAGTTCCCACCTCTGGTAGAGAGTAAACCAATACTTGATTACTCTCAGCATTCACTGTTCGAACATTACACCCATTGTGCTGGATAAATGTGTCTTCAGAGTATGTAACATGTTTGGTGCTGTAGTGTGATTGTGTAAAGCTTTTGACAGTACTCTTCAGCTTTACATAAAGTGGCGAATAAGAATCGGAGGTGTATTCTGATAATCCAAACGAAGATCTCCATTCGCAATACGCTTTGTTAGAACCATCTCTAACTCGTTTTTGCATTGAGCATAAAATGTGAAATGCATCCCTTAGTAACCATAGAGTGGGGTAGGTTTAGCTCAAATACAATAGCATTCCTCAAATATGGCTCCTCTGGTAGATCTTTCTCGTAAATGAATATGTTCATATTGCTACATTCATTCACTAAATTGCACTTGTGACACCATCTTGAATGTCTGGAGTAACCAAATTTGTCTACATTATATTCACACTTTGAATTTCGAATCTCTCTTTGCAGATTTTCGTACTTTTCTTTCATTTCCCTCACTTCCCTAAGCTTTTGTTCTTTCTTCTGTTCCATTCTGTCAAGAATTTGTTGTAAAGTCTTCTTCATGGATTCATTACCTTCTGCATACCGAACACAAAAGGATTGGGGGGAGAAAGTGTCATAAAGAAAATCTGAATTGTTCGAGGCGCTTTGATCGTGCTCGTTAAAATAATGTTCCAGTTCGTACGCATATTGTAGATCTGCTTGTGAGCACAACAATAGGGATTGAATGGTGCTGACATCTACCCCAGATTTATATTTTGCAAGTAGAGGCATGTTTTTCACAGCAATCATATGCAACCCACGAACAATATTAAAGACAGCCAAGAACAGTCTACTTTTCCCAACAGGATCATTCTTATAAAATTTCATTGCCTTAGGGTGGTATTGTTTCAATTTGTCAAACAGCTCGCTTGAATAGTGAATGCTATAGTCTTGTTGAACGATAGTGTTCACCATATCTTTTCGAATAAAGTCCTCGATTGCACATAGGTATTCAAAGTCATCTCTTTCAGAAGATCCAGTGTCCTTTGGTGGTTTGTGTTCATATAACTTGCCAATAGTATTGTGTTGTAGTTGTTTAAAACCGTTTAAATGCTCTGATGACTTTGGAAGAGATAAGCGTATATCCTTCTTAACGTCTACACGGTCAAAATTCATTGCAAAAGAGTTTTCTTTTGAGAATGTCTCCATTGTTTTTGACCACCAATGGTCTACACCTAATCTCAATTTCTCGACAACCTCTAAGGATTTCTGTAAAACAAGGTTTGTCAAGGATTCACATGCTTGAATATCAACAATCATATCTTTGTCAGCTGTACGAGTTGAATAATTCTCAATCATGGTCTCCAACTTTGCCATCCTAACAGACATCTTTGAAAGCATTTGCATGACCAGGTCATGTGACAGCTTTCCTTTGCTTTTTAAACATAAATAGCTCATAAGCTGTAACATGAATATTTTGTACAGAAGTGTACCTTTTTCAATACCAAACAGCCACACCAAGTTCAAATGCAAACATGTCTTGATGCACATCCAAAGGCCCGAGCGTCTATATGGTTTCAAACAGTCCTTCCATTGAACAGAGTTTCTAACTTTCTTTTGAATGGTTGTGAGAGGTACGTGGCCAACATTATCGGAAAGGGTTGGTAACAGCCACTCGAAAACTAATTTTGGAGATGCAACATCTCTAACCTCAGCCTGCTTTCTGTGATGTTTGGATGAAGTAGGTATTGATTCCTCTAAATGCATGCATAAAGTTTGTAGTTGATCAATAAAGTCTTCAGACTTCAGCAAGCAATCATCATAAACACCAACAGACATTTCAGGAGCTGTTATTATTGGGTAGCCCTGATTCGACATGAGTTCTTGGTTTGTTGGATGAATTTGAAAGGCTGTGGCTATGAACTTGTAATCTGTAATGTCGCTAGAAGCTTTTCTGACAACAAGACATGCATTATTTCCTTTCAAGTAGAAAGGCATGATATCTTGTTCGTCTAGCATGCTAGAGAGCGATTTTCCGTGCGGTATTGAAATGGTGTTGGGAGAGGTTTGAGTCTGTCTCCAACTTTCGATACTGTTTTGAATTGAATGGATGTCAACATGGAAATTGTTCTTCCATTCCGTTACGATACGAGAATCATCCATGAAATCGCATACCAAACGCAGCAGTCACAATTCTCCTCAACTTCTTCGCATGGGAGCTTCTTGAAGAAGAAGACTTCTAGCAGCAGCGAGTTAAACTTTTCTTTGGTCATGTATGAGCCTTCCTCGGATGGGTTCATGGCGTGTTGTGGTAACATTTTTTTGGGTTGGGTAAAATCGTCAAGCAAGTCCGAACTGGCGTGATTTCATTGCAGAATCGATTTGAGAATTCCCAACTGTTAGAATGTAAATCATGATTCTACGAATAAAGCCAACTTCCCAATTTGAGGCAAGATTCTTCACCTCAGCATTTCCTAATGAAGCCGATCATGTTGTATTACACAGAACAGTGCCGATACTCGTTCGAGGTGAGAACTCCACAGAACAACAAATGCAATCTCTTGTGTAACTTCTATGCTTGCTAAAATACTTAAATCCTTACCTTTAAAGGACGAAGTTATCACCGTTGCTGCCAATGTAAGCGATCAGAAAAGAACCTTGTGATTTGAGTTGAACTCCAAGTGCAAGTAGAGAGTTGTGTATGTTTCATTTCCAATGTATACGGCAGTTGTTCCTTCTTGGTTATTGTAATTTGGAATACTCTGTTTTATATAGCTTTCATCGTCTTTTCTCTTCAATGACCAAAGAAAACTGCTTACCTTTCGAAAGCCTTCCCTTGTCTGACGTTGTCTTAAATTGTTGCCAAATATGGCTTTTTCAGTACCAAGAAGACTTGGATTTGAGCATGAAAGGGACAACAACATTTAAAAAGAACCAACAATGCATGTAACTCGATCCTACAACAAATCATGTTAGCATCGTCGCTTCCTATTGCAAGCCCGTCTACTATTATTCCATCCATCATACGATGGCTGTTTCCTTGTGTGTTATTATTGTTATTACTTTCCAGCGCTTCTAGAGTCTATGGTCTGCATGGAGTACCTCCAACTTCAATTGTTTATACAGGTAATGGTAATACAGCATCGGTCGGATATATTGTGGATGTGAATAATGATCAATTGTTGGATTTTGTTGTAGCGTATTATCAGCGAGATTATAACTTTGCGTCTAATGTGGTATGTTGTTCGGTATTCTCTGAGAAATTATTCTAAGGAAGTTACTGTCGCTCTTGTTTAGATTTTCCTCAATAATGGTTGCGAGTTTGTGAGACATTCAAGCCCTTTCGAACCATTGGTGTATTGTAAACAATATTTTCTGAATCAAATCATGATCAAATGGGAAGCTGATCCTCCAATTGTCACTTTGCATATTCCCAATGAAACATTCACAGGCACAATTCGTTTGCCTTATCACCCAATTGAAATTCCAGCCATCATCTTTGCAATGAGTGGTGTCAAGATTGGAACACCTATGGAAAAGTTTTACAAGGGTGACACTCAAATTCAATTTCATGCCATTCAAAAAGGTGATGAAATTTACGTTGGAGAGCCTGGTCCTCGCAGTGCATCGTCATCCAGTAGTAGTAGTGGTGGAGGTGGAGGCTCAGACAGTGGCTCACAAGATAGTGGTTCTGGAAGCAGTCCAAGCGGAAGCGGAGGATCTGGTGACGCTAGTACTGGACAAAGCGGTAACGAGGGATCTGGAAGCTCTGGAAGTGATTCTAATAACCAAGGAAGCGTTTTCGGTGGTACTCAACAAGGAGGATCGGGTACACCACAATGAAAGACCAATCTCTTTAGAAAACATGCCAACTGAAATTAGGTATTCTGCTCCTAATCTATAAGCTGTGCTGCTGATTCAATCTTTCACCTTAATTGGAATCATCATGACACCATCATCATCACCTCTTCGTAAGCCTGTATTTTAAAAAACATCCAATCAAATCGTTGGTGTCACATTACAAATTCTGCAAGCAAAAAGAGTAATAGTTGGCGACTTTAGAATTCCCAAAAATGTTAGAATAATATTAATAACAATAATTTTCAATTTATAATTCTCGCCGTATTACATCCTCCTCGAAATCTATCAAAAACACAGTATAATCTCTGTTCTCAGTCATGGCAACTCTTACTTCAGCCCTCTTCAGTATTGGAATCATAGAAACACACAATCAAATATTAAATGTAATAATGTGGGAAACGCCTACTTACAAAGTCAGCAGCATTAAGAGCTCCTTTTATGATTCCAGCACTAAAGTATGCGCACTGAACATTCATGTCTCTGGGAGGTGAGATGTATTTTGTTTCCAGAGGTTCTTTTTCATAAATCATATCTATCGACATGAGAAAGATGTTTGAACAGAATTCACACACAAAACCTACATCTAGTAATTACTGGCTTCAGTTGTGGATTAGAACTATCTGTTTGTGTACTGGCAGCTGCTCTTTCGATAGTACTCACTCCTCGCCCATATAAAGTTTTCCACAATGTATTTCCAATAAAGCCGAGCATGTTGTTGACTTTGATTTCTCTTTTGGAATTTTTGTCTCTCAATACACATAATTCTAATAATCTTTGCCCAATGGGAATACCCAGTTGCATTAATCTATTTCAATTAAAAGATCAAAATAATGATAATTATTCATATCAATTTTTGAAAAATCCAACGATCAATTTCAATAATTAAATAATTTCACAATCATCATCACCAATACTTACTTTTCATGTAATTCATTCATATCATTTACTCGGGATTGGCAATACTGAACAACTTCAGCAAATAAGAAGGAAAAAATCGTCTCGCTCACTTCCTTCTTGGGTCTATTCAAATTTTGATCCAAAATATTTGGAGCATAATCTTTCTGGGGTAAAACATTTGGTGTTGTTGGTGAGGAAACCGATGAAGGTGGAGGAACAATTGGCAAATTAGCACTCGATGATGCCGATGAAATAATATTGGGGTTGCTTGTAGATCCAAATTGTGATTGATTCATTTTTTGAAATGGCAAAAGGCTTCCTTTCAAAAGAAGGTTCTTTTATAACCAACTTTTTGTTCAAAGGATTATGAATCATTACATGAAATACGCTCAAGCACCCATTCATTAACTGTGGATGACCTTTCATCCATCACTTGTTCGCATCTCTTTAAAAAAATGAAAGTAATCATTTCGCATCACAGTGTTTTGAAAGGAGAGGCTGACAAGCAATATGTGGTAAGTCTCATCACCACAGCTCTGATGATTCAACTGTTGAATATGTGGTAAACAACTACGATCCTGTTACGTGGGAATGAATATCATTGAAATTTATTTCTTTTTCAACATTCCGAACTTTCTTCAAAAATTGTTGAGATAGGTTTATCATGTCACTGTAAATTATGATGGAGTCATTTGGGAAGTCTGTAAAAGATATTCCGAGATTGAAAAGTTGCACAACGCACTTTCAAAAATTATTAACACTAAAAAGTTTGGAAAATTCCCTAAAAAAGTGAGTAATTTTATTTTCAACATTCAAATTCATATGAACTTGTATTATGATTCATTTCAATACATGAATGTCATTTTCGACAATGATATGTTTTTTTGCGAATCGGTGAACCTCAATATCACGATCAATAATGTAGTACCTCGTTGGCAATTTAAAAGAAGACAAGATTCATGAACGACAAATAGAACTTCAAAATTATTTTGATAATTTATTGAGCGAACCTCTTGTTCCAACATTACAGGAAATTATTGAATTCTTTGAAGTGAATAAGCACTGGAATGAAATTAAGACTAGTAAAGGAGGCACATTCGCATCGACATCCTCTCAAAGTCAACCTTCGCAAGTCGTACATTCTTACAATCAAACGATCACAGTACAGGTTGAATCCTCGAATACAGAAGTACCAATTTACAATATTATTGACTCGAACACTTCCCAACAGGGTAAAAGTCCAACAACCATCCCAAGCCCCAGCTCGAACCAAAATGTTGAGGAGGAAAAGAACAACAATTTACAACAAAATAAGTTCATGGCCATCCGTGACCACTTTGCCAAGGATGAAACTGAATTGAGTTTTAAAGCAGGAAATATCATTGAAGTGATTCAGAAAGGATCCAACGATAGAAATGAAGAGGATTGCTACTGGTACGGCAGAATGATTGCAAATGGATCTCAAGGATTTTTCGATGCCAGGTGCTTGGATTTGGGTAACAAAGCTCCTAGAATTGTCTCTGTATTAATGAATGATGACGTTTATGACACTGATGACAGTGTGCAATTGGATGGAACTATTAAAACCATTGAAATAGATTACGAAGCTGAAGGAGAGGGAGAAGTGAGTGTGCAGAGAGGACAAAAAGTTAAAATTCTTCCTTCGTCTCGTCAGACACGAAAAGGCTATAAATTAGTAGAAGTATTATCAGACTCATGCCAAACAGTGACAGCTTGTGGCTACATTCCAACAGAATACGTTATGATTTTTTGAAGAGAATTTCATACTTAGTTTCATACCACCATACCGACAAACGTTTCGAACCCAATGACAATTCATGAACCCTTACACGAACTTTTTTCCAATTTTGCACCATCATGCCTCATAGCCTATTTTCTGACCCAAACTTATTTGATCGAATAGATCTTTTCATGACACCATCAACATGAGTGATCCATCCAAATGAGCCTCTAACAATTAATTGAAAATACAGAATTACCAGTTTTTCACCAATTTCTGCCCAATATCTCCTGAATTCGATCATCGCTTCTAATTACAAAAATAGGGGATTGCAAAAACAACTTCTTGTTTATTCTGAACAGTGTTTTCAAACAAGAACAATCTCACACATGAAAAAATGAAAAGCCTCTTCCGAAGGAGCGTCAGGAATCCTGAAAGTATCTCAGTGATAGCAACAAACAACAGCAGTGGGGGAGCAGGTCATAATCATCAGAGCAGCAGCAGCAATCATATTAACAACAGTAATAATAATGCCAGTAGTAATAATTCCTCTCCTAATTCTGCGGGCTTGCCAGGATCAAACTCATCATCATCATCACAAGGATTATCATTTTCGTTTCTGTTACCAACTGCGGAAAATTTAGCAAGAGAACCACCGTGTGGACTCGAGTTATTGGAATATGCCAATGGTGATATCTATGAAGGAGAGGTGAATTTGAAAGGACACCGACACGGCTCGAGTAATTGTTGTTTTTCTGAAGATGCTGAACGAGAATATCCTCCAAATTTCAATCCATCACAACCTGCTATAAAACAGTTTACAGGTAAATGGTTTTCAAACATGCCGTGTATAGGTAAGTGGTTGTGTGCTGAATGGACATGTTTATTGGAATAACAGGCTTTTATGTTTGATCGGCGATCATTGCCGTTTTTCTCTATGGATTTTCCCTATTTTTCAGATACTCCTGCTGTGATCCAATACTCCAATGGAGATCGATACTGTGGTGCTGTCATGGCATTCACGGAAGAGCTTTTGGATGACTCCAATGTACTCTCAGAATATTACAATCGCAAAACTGTGAGCTCTCCTTCATCGGGTGTATCTTCGTCACAATCATCTAACACAAGCACAAACAATTCCAATTCCTCTAATAATTCAAAGAAAAAGAAGTCACCGTTTTCATTCAACAGTACAAGCGAAGCAAATAATAATATTTTCGGTAATATACCATCAGGAGAAGAGGGCTTACCATTCATCATGAAGCACGGAGAAGGAGAGCTACATTATGCAAACGGATCAAAATATAATGGAAGTTTTTTGAGAGACATGCGTGAAGGTTTTGGAGTGATGATAGACATGAAAAACGACACTGAATATTATGGAAACTGGAAAGATAATGAAAAAGAAGGCTTTGGTACCATGATCTTCAAAGATGGTACTGTGTATGAGGGTGAATGGAAAGCAGGTGCTCAAGGAGGAAGAGGAGTATTGAGATTACCAAATGGTGATAAAATTATTGGAGAATGGAGTGGGAACAACATCAAAAAAGCCACCTATGAAAAAGGTACTATACAGCATGTTAATAGCAAATGTCAAGTAATGCTTCTCAGAGAAGAAGTTAAGAAAACAGAGAAAAATGACAGAACTACTTCATTTTCACATGTCACAACTCCAATACTTGCCAAAGAAGATCTTGTCACCCAACGAAAATGGGACGGTCTTTTTGCAAGTTTTACAGATTCCATAAATTATGAAAAAGAGAAGTTTGCAAATAGCTCAATTGCAAAGTTTATTGAAGAAAAGAAGAGTCAAGAAGATACTGTGTCTCCCATGTCAAGGAAGTCAATTCAGGATACTTTACAGACCTACCTTGATGACGCAATGGTTCGAAAATTGTCGAAAATTACATATGACAATGTCACACAGATTGTCCACAACACTGACGAAATTTTACCAATTAATGGAGTTCTATCAACAGCAACCAATGACCACGTTCTATCTAGAATAATTTCCAAATTTGTTAATCTTTTTAATTGGAAATATCATCAAAGTGATATCCAATCCACGGTGGCTGCCAAATACCATATTCCCCATGCCCTTGACGACTTTGTAAGTAGTACTCAATTATTGGAGAAATTTTTTCATAACCTTGATGTTTCCAGCATTCCTTTGTGATATTTTTGTTTGAGAAAACGTGTTTTATTATCGGCACAGATGCTGTGGTAGTATTCGGCCACAAAAGGCTCCTGTATGAGCTGAAGGATCATGTATTAAGTAGAATTTATAACGCATTATTCACAATTTACAAGTTTTGTGTAGGTTTATATTCTTTACGATTTTGAAACATTTTGACAACCTAACCTGCAATGTATAATTCAGTATCAAGAACAAGACAACATGTATAAATTCAAAACTCTAGCTCTCTCAACAATATCCATGAGAGAATTGGGTGTTAAAGAAGGATTCATTCCAACAGACGAAATTGTATTATTTGAAAATCCATACGACCAATGTATTAAGAAACTTCGACAAATTTCCACACAAAACACGACGGCTCATGCAAAATTGGATGTGCTTGTACAAGTTGGAAAAGAATTGATCACAGCTATTGACTTTATTGAAGAGAAGAAACGAGGTAAAATATCGGATCGAGGAGCTGATGACACCCTTCCCGTGTATCTCTATGTTTTCATCCAAGCACAAATTCCAAATGTATTTAGCACCTTTAAATTCTTACTGGATTTTATGGATGAAAAAGCTCAAACCACAGAGCAAGGCTACCGATTTTCTGTTTTTGAAAATGCCATTCAATACATTCCAATGATTGACTCGTCGATACGAGATACCAATGGCATTCTAGTTCCAACCTTTGTGTTGGAGGATCGGCTGGAGAGTTGTGTGAAAAAGATTAGAAAAGAATCAAAAGAGGTTGGTGATGCTCCTCGGCTCTTATGGATGAGCTCTTTATTTATTGTTGTTGGAAGCACACTCTCTGAACAGTCACAAACGCACGCTGGTGGTAGTACTGCTGGAACTCCAAATGTTATTCCAATTACCCACAAACATCATAAGGAATTGTTGAACAGATATTACAAGCATGCAGAAAGAATTCTCAAATGCATTTCGCTACAACTGGAAGCTCAAGATTTACCTTCATCTGTGCCAACAACTCCCACTGCAGATACTCCTGTTTCTCCAAGAGAGCAAGAAGAAGATTGGACTCCGCTCCAAAAGAAAATGTCCAATGCTGATAACACTCCAAGGATGACCACCAAGCAATTCAGCATTGTTGTGGAACAGGTGTATCCAAGTCATATTTACTTTAAACTCGCCAGAAAACTTGAAGAATTACTGGAAGAACATTAAATACAAATTACTGAATTAACATTGATACAACCTTCTAATACATTTATACAAACGTATTTAATGTTGTCGTACACACCCAGACAAACAAATATGCCCATACTGTCGTTTTTTTACAACAATTATTAATTTAATGAAGGTTCAAGCTTTGGATTTTCAACAACCTTCCAAATACCAAGAGTGTAGTACATTCGAATGAGGAACAAGTCACGGGCCATACCAATGATACCCCAAATGTTGACCTTGCTACCCTCAATTTCTGTCCAATTTACTGGATGTTCGAAAATTGGAATTTTCATAGTGTTGCAAATATGAATGAGGTCAATATCAAAGCACCATCTATCTATTTTCATGTTTGGAAGTACCTGTCTGACAGCATCTCTGTCCATAAGCTTGAATCCACATTGTGTATCAGAAATATTTGTAATATTTGCCACAAAGTAAACCAGAAAATGAAAGCCATACATGGTAATATTTCTATACCATTTTCTTTCACGTTTCACTCCCTCCATTAAATGATGCCTGCTTCCAATAACCATGTATCCGTTCTTGGAATTATTTTGTTGTTTCATTTCTGCCATCTTGGTCAATAATTTATCCAAGTCTCTAATATCTGTAGCATTATCACTATCTGCAAATAATATTAATTTTCCACGAGCTCTAATCATTCCTTGCTTGACTGCAAATCCCTTTCCTTTGTTTTTAATCAATCGTAATAATTGGATGTCAATGTTTGGATTTCTATTGATGTAATCTTTTATAAAATCAACAACTACTCCAACGGTATTATCTGTACTTCCATCATCTACAATCATCATTTCGCATTTAAATTGTTGATTTTTCTCAATTTTCCTTTCAAGATATTGAAAAGTGTCTTGAAGAGTGACATGAATCCGACTCTCTTCTTTATAGGCCGGAAGAATTATACTCAAATCCAAATCAGGTTCATTCAAAACCGAATATTGTTCAGCCTTGTTCTTGTGTCGTTGTATAAAGAGTGGATTATTGACTTGAACTTTTTTCTGTTTGTTCTTCAATCCGAATCGATCGCTATTTAAATCATCGGCCGAGATGAATGTAAAATCAGATAGCTTCCATATTGTCGTTTGTGTCTTTGCCAATCTTCTCAACAGTATATAGGATCCGATTAGAAAAATTAGAGTGATGATGGCCAATACGATCAGATTGGTTGATGAAAAGAGTTGTTGCAGCATTTTTTGCGTGGTGAATGGATTTTTGCTTTTGTGTCCTTTGGAAGGAGTCTGAGAAAACACGTGTTTGTCTTTAAGGTGAAAAAGAATTCTTGAGAGGAGCAGAGAGATAGATCGTTTAATGTGCTGAGACCAGTTTGAGCTCAACATTGGTAAAATTGCATGATTGTGGTATTGCAAAGAGTCATTCGTGTTGAAATCATAAAATACATGTGTTGTACACGTAATGAAATTGGCATCTTGTTGACATTGTCACAATGAAAATTTTGATAATGCAACTATTCCTCTTCTTCTGCAGCATCTCCTTCCTCTTGCCATGATTTTTCAACCATTTCTTTCACTCTTCTCTCATAAAGCTTTCTATTTTCAGTGTAAAGTCTTGCAGCTTCGCTATTTGCAGGTGAGTTTGGATTTGGATCCGTCAACAAGCTTTGAATAGAAGTTAAAATCGCAGCAACGTCATAAATAGGACTCCATTGATTTTGAAGAATGTCCAAACAAATTTGACCATCATTATAAACTGAGTCAAGAGCAATGTATCCCGAAATTATATTTTCAATTCGTCAAAAAAGAATTATTATAAAATTGTGAAATTGAATCATTGCTACATTGTATACGTATAATATAAATTTACATACTATTTGGATGAAACATTTTTGTGAGGAACTTCACTTTTGGTGGTTTGTTTGGATAATCTTCATTAAACGAGAGGCTGAGTTTAAAAGTACCTCCTTCCCATGGAGTGTCTTCGGGACTGATCGTTGTTCATATATACAATGGTATTAGTTGTTATTACAGGATCGTTCAACGTTTGAATTTTAATCCGAAAATCATGATTGAAAATTGTAATTAATCTCTCGTTTGTTCTTCATACAATAACATACCCAAATATAACAGCATTCCACTCCATAATATCCGAATCCTTAGGGGTAGCACTAATCCCTTGAGGTGGATCCGTGGACATCTTCTTAAAGTCCTTGATGAGTCTTCTCTTCACGGGGGTTGACATTGGTTTCTGAATTTTTTTGGAATAATTATTTTTAGAGGTTCTATCGCTTGAGCATGACTCTAAGAGGAACAAGGAGAAGGCAGCAAAGAAATGGATTGAGTGACGTCTAAGGCGTTCAATTCCACAACAAAATGACACATGGCCTGCAAATTATTAATTAATAATTAAACGCGCTATGTATCACTCTTAATTTCGCAATGAATTGTTGCGAGAATCCAAATGACGGTTACAACTAAAAAAAAATGAAAGTAAGATCCCCAAGTCTGGACGAAGAGGACTTGTCAGATAGCCATCATCACCATCATGATGAAAACAGTGACGAAAACATCTCCGATCATTCCAATGATGGGAATAAAAGAATAACGAGGAACGGTAAAAAACGTACAAAATCAACCACGTCTGAATTAAGTGATGAATCCGATGACGGGAAACGAGCCAAACAAGAATCTTCACGAAAAAACAGAAACAGTATCGGATCTACTTCACCTTCTCAAAAGAAAAAGCCTACAAGAAGAATGATTGATAAGACAAAAAAGCAAAAACAAGAAGAGGAAAAAAAAGAATCGGAAGATGAAGAGGAATATGAAGTGGAAACAATACTGCTTTCAAAGAAAAAGAAAAACAAGATGCATTATCTTGTGAAATGGAAGGGATGGAGAATTGAGGATAGTACATGGGAGCCACCTGAAAATCTCTCCAACATTCCAGACTTGATTGAACACTTTGAAAAACATGTTGCTCCTACTCTTGACAAAAACCACAATGGAAATTTTGTTCCAGAGAAAATTTTAAACTCACGTAAAGTTAAAAACAAAACGGAATATCTTGTTCAATGGAGGGATTATCCAGTCAAGACATGGGAGCCAGACACTTCATTAAGGCGCAGTCTAATTTCAAAGTATAGATCAGAGAGTGGAATTCGCTTCCAAAAGATCACTGGTGGAAAGAGTATTGCATCATCCTCTAAGGAAAGTAGTGACAGTGAAACACAGCATGACAGTGACCCAGAAATTCCAGAGCCACCTTCTAAGAAACAGAAAAATCCATCACCACCTTTGACCCCTACTTCATCCTCTTCATCTACATCAACACCTACTAGTAGTAGCTCATCTAAATCCAAAAATATACAGACCATATCTGAGAAAGATCTTGCTGACATGGATTTCACCATTATAAGCGTCAAAAAGAAAAATAATTCATTCCAAGCATTTCTGAAAGATGCACATTCGGGAACACAATATCTTGTTGCAATCAAATCTCTTCGTTCTAACGAAAAACATTTACAAAAATTAGTGGACTATTTACTAAGCAAGATTGTATTTGATAGTGGCAAGAAAAAGAATGAGGAATATTGAACGAAACGAAAATTCGTCTAGACATTTCTCTCTAGTTTTAATTTATTTGTACACTTAACAGATTTTCATAAAATTTACAAGCTTATATTTTGTCTTTGAGAAGCTCTAAAAAGTTTTCAAATTTAAGCACGCCTGCTGACTTGGTGACAACTGACTCAAACAAGTGTTCAATTTCTTCATCTGAGAAGGCTTCGCCAATTCTCAGATTTTTCAACACCTTTTTGAATTCGTTCTTTGTGAGTACACCATCTCGGTTTGTATCAAACACTTCTTCGAACGCTCTTTTCAGCTCATTTTCATCAAAGTCTTGATTAAGGCTTTTTCGTTCTCTCCTTCTCAATAAATTGAATGGTTTGAACTTCCAAAACGAATTGTTGGTTTCAATTTTTTCTTGTTCTTTATCGGTCGATTCGCTCTGACCACAAATTTCAAGGAATTCTTGAAAAGAAAGGCCTTTGCCTAGGTTCCAATTCCTGGATATCGTTTCAATATACTTTTTATCGTAGACTGAGGAAAGAAAGTCTTTAACTTCCTCGGCAGTAAGTTTTCCATCTTCATTGCCATCAAACATGTTGAATATTATTCGGAGTCTGTGTTCTTTCGAATCTATTGAGTCATAAGGGGTTGGTGCGCTTAGACTTCGTGATCGGCCTGCAGCCGACGATGAAGAAGCAACGCTTTGTGTATCATGATGGCTTGATGTGTCCTCTTTCACTTCCTTCTTCCTCCAATTCAGTTGGAAAACCATGGTGTGTTTTTAAACGGGAATGTTTCAATGTGTTTGCGCGGTTCAGAAGAATAAATCTCTCGGAATCTGTAAAGAACCGTTGTGATACGTGCTATCTATGACCAAACAAGAGATCATTGTACATCATTCCGACAGTCAAGTTCATCCAACAACAGGTTCAAATAGGACAAACGTTAAATGATCATCAAATTTCCTTCTCAAAACTCACCTTATATATGTGCCCAAAGGTAATAGGGTTCGGTGGAAACAACGTGCTACAGAAATAGGGCCGTACCAGACGATGACGATACTGAAATAACTTGGTAATTTTTTTTGAGTACTTTGTGGATTGTTCTCCTCTTTTGTTAATTAAGGGTGATGAAAGAGATACTCGTTCGTTTTGGAAAATAAATTGGATGAATTAGTATAATCGAGAATGAAGAGGGTGCGATAGAATGGAAGACTTTTGAGTACTTGAATATTTTCAGAGGTATCTCTTCTGAGAGAGAAGGTGTCACGGTTTCATGATACAAAGTTGTGAGCGCATGGTAAAGAGTCTGCTGAAGACCTACATGACGAGAGATCACTCAAGAATATTCTTCCTCACTCTCCTAATACCTTCTGAAGTGCAATATCTGATTAACGTTCTTGTCACCAGGTTTTATCTAGACCTATTGTCTGTTGTCAGTTCATTTAGAAAGAATCAAGCAAGCTCGAAGACTCTGAAAGTTCACCAATCTGTTTACTTCAATATTGCTTTGCCAAACGACACGAGAAAAGCAGCTAGAGTTTGGACTGTGGTATATCAAATTATCGTTCCCACATTAAGCAACTGCCGTCCCATGAAGATGAAAACATGAGTGGAAGAAAAGGGTGCCAATGCACATCTCTCACAATGTGCGCATGACCTTCCAATTGTTTGACAATTGCTCCTGTCAGAATATCGTACACATAGATCTTTCCGTCATGACTACCAGTGTAGATGTATTGTTGTCCTGTGGACTGAGAAGGACTGAAATAGCATCGAATTAATGTTTGGAGAACTTGATGTCCTGTATAGGTCATGAGAGATTGGTCGTTAGGATGAATGACACGAGAGTGTCTCGTTGGTGCCATTTCATATCTGTAGTCCCACAAATTATTACTTTTTGGAATTTGGGGAACGTTAGAGTTTGGATCAGCCATTTTACGAATGTCCCACAATTTACAGGTCTGATCTTTACCATTACTGATAAAGTACCTTCCATCACCCTTAGATGAAACACAGGTTATACCATCAGAATGGCCAACAAGAACTCCAACGGCACTACTCGAGGACGAGGAGCATACCCGTCGATCCCAAACTTTACACAAGCCATCGTCACTACCAGAAAAGAAAATATCAGGTTGGCTATTTCCAGCATAGCATACACTGTTAATGTCTGAGCGATGTGCATGAATTCGTTCAACTCTTATATTTTTGTCTAGATCATAAATATACAAGTGGTCATCGTTAGAACCAGCAAGGATTTCCTTTCCAGTTGGACTGAATCGAACAGAAAAGGCACAAAATCGGATATTTCCAGGATTAAGGAATAATCTCTCATGTTTTTCAATGTACTTGACGCGTTTGTCAATATCTTCGTTAGGGTCATAATCATGAGGAACAAAGGTTGCTAAATGGATGTAAGAGCTCCAACTACTGTACACTAAAAATTTGTTATCAGGTGATGGGTTGCAATCAATAATGCTCCATCCAATATCTCTTGCGTGAATTTCTCTGATATGTTTCACTGTGGGAGTCTTGTTTACACTTTGATTATGTACCATCATGTACCTACTACGAGTAGGTCTTGCATAATATTCCTCTTCAGAATCATCCATAGAATTGCTGTCCTCATGGTGTTCACTATTAATATCGTCTGAAGAAGCTTGCGGTGTGTTGGCTGAGATTGATGACTTTTTAAGCAAAATTGTATTTACATCATATATTCGAATTACTTGGTCTTGGCATGCGCTCATGAAGAAATTGCCATCCAGAGAGAATTGTCCACAAAATAAATAGGAATCAAATTGACCAATTGGTCCTTTGTTGGAGCATGGAATAAACCGTGAGGAAATGCTTGCTAATTGGCCTTGTGACATTTGTGATCTATGACGATGTAAAGCTCCAGCACACATCCTCCAATTTTCCTTTTATGGAGTATGTGAATTAAGCTTTTATCATTATTGTAATTCACTCCACTAAAGTAATGCCGTTTTTTGTATCGATCATTCATGCACGTCGAAGAGTTATGTACATTTTGACCATCGTCAATCATGATATCTGCATCTTCCACAACAGAAGATGCAGCTAGAATATTACTATTACAACTGCCCATGCTGCTCGAGCATGAAGGAGTATTTTGCTGTTGAAATTGAGAAACTGATTGTTGTTGACAAAATCTTCCAGTATGAGCTCTAATGATTTGACCTAAATCATTGTGTTCGTTGAGGGCTTTCAACCTCTCTCGAACTTGTTCCTGAAAAAGTCTTTCCTTTTCCTCTTCTCGAAGCTTTTGTGCCTGTTGTCTTGATTGCCGATCACTACCAGTTCGGGTCAAGCCTGATGAGGAGGACGGTGATTGTCCTCGTGTGGTTGTTGTTGTGTACGCTTCGTCGTCGGTCGTGTATTCATCATCCTCACTTGTTTGTTGATAACCGGAATTGAAGAGTTCCTCTTCATCCTCGAGCATGTAATCTTCATCATCATCGTCCTGATCATTATTATTATTTCCTCCGTCATCGTCTTCCAATGCCCGCAAATATTGAGAAAGATAGACTTGAAAAAGTCTACGCATGATGATGATTTGAGAAGTTAATCTACAGGGTTTTAATGAACAGTCTCAGAGTAGACTCTTTTCAATGTTTGCAACAACAGAAGTCGCGTATCGGAAGAAAAGTGAACAGGTGCGATGAACGATTTATCAAGTTTTGGAAAATCGTCTCTTGTTTTTTGTTTTGTGTTCAAATAAAATTTTAGCGCACGCATTTGGAAAAGCATCAGAACAACCTCCAGGAGTGGATGAACAATAAACGACCTAAAGGTGCAACCGCATGCGCTTAATCGTGGAGGGGCATTAAGAGAGTAAAATGTATTGGTTGGAGTGTTGTATTGGGATGATGAAATTATTGTAATTGAAGAAAGAGTTTTAGTTGATTGTAAACCAGTGTACAAGTCGAAGGCATTAAAACAGTATCTATCTAGAACTTTGCTGTCATTCAAATTGTTCCTTCCTTTCTCCATGCTTGAATCTCCTCATCGCTTGCTCCAATAATCTCTTTCAAAATCTCTTCGGTGTGTTCTGACAAGATGGGTGGTCGAGTCGTGTATTGCTTCAAATTCAATACTTTGTGCTCTTCATTGATGAATCTGAGGGGATTTCCAATTGTCCTCACACCTGTTTGTGGTTGGTCATGATGATACTTTTGAATTTCCTCATCGCTCTTCCCTTCCTGTTGGTCAAACGTCCAAATCATATTGCGCTCAGTAATTTGTGCATCGGAGAGTGCTTCTCCTACTGTATTTACAGATCCACATGGCACTTCTTGCTTGTTCAATTCATTAATAAGGTCTTCCTTAGTAAAGTATTGAGTGGTAATCGCTTCAATTTGTTCCAACAATTGTTTTCGATTGGCCACTCGTTGTGCATTGGTGGTAAACTTGTCAAGATCTTTGAATGGAGCGGAGAGAGGTATTTTGCTAGAAATGACTGAAATAAATCGTTGAAATTGAGCGTCATTACCAACAGCCACGACAATGTCACCATTCTTGCATTTAATCAAGTCGTATGGAGCAATATTGGGATGACGATTTCCAATTCGTTTCGGTGAGTTATTCGTTTGAAGATAGTTGGTCGCTTGATTCACCAAGTAGGCAATGTTGCAATCGAGAAGAGACAAATCAATCCAGTCATTGGTTGAAATGGAATTTTCTGCCTTCTCTTCATTGGAAAGGTTTCGTTGTTTTTCAATGACTTTGGACAAAATTCCAACTGCAGCATACTAGTATCGAGAGAAATGGAAACAAGATTGAGTTATTTGCCATTAAATGGAAGCACAAGGTTGAGTTATTTCATGCTACAAACAGCTCACATTTTGTATCAACTACATACCATTCCAGTAATAACATCTGTGATGGCAACTCCAACTTTAAATGGAGAAGTGTTTTGATCACCTGTAATAGACATGACCTAATAGTTCAGTAAATTCATATTACATTCATCAATCAGCAAATTCATTAACAGTTAATAATTCAGCAGAAAGCTCTCCAACTCCACTTACTCCACTCATTGCCTGCATGACAAAATCATATCCTGGTAAATGTGATTTTGAGCTATCCTGACCAAAGCCAGTAATTGAGCAATAAATAATATCGGGATTAATTGCTTTTGCAGATTTGTAATCCAATCCAAATTTTTCCAAAGATCCAACCTTAAAGTTTTCAATTAAAATGTCACAATTTGCTACTAATTTGTGTAAAATCTGTTGACCATTTTTCGATTTTAAATTCACAGTAACTGACTTCTTTCCTCGATTGGCACATTGAAAATACCCGCTTTGATTCTCGTGTAAATTTCCCTCACCCTCGACTCTCATAAAAGGAGGTCCCCATGAACGTGTATCATCTCCAACTTTTGGTGGCTCAATTTTAATGACCGTGGCTCCCAAGTCAGATAATAATTGAGTGCAATAGGGACCAGCCAACACTCGAGATAAATCCAAAACTCTTAAATGTGAAAGAGGAAGCTCCTTTTTTTGGATTTGCGTCGAGGATGGAATGTGGCCAATGTCCTTCGTTTGATGATGTTGATTCGTGGTTGTTGAATAATTTCGTTTTGAATGTTGCAACGTTCCGATTAAATGAAAAGAACCTAGAGTATTATTCATCATGCTAATTTTGTGTTGGACAAACAAGGACGTTCCGGAAAATGTTAATTGTCGTTGTTGGTGTTGAAACAATGCTGTTCCGTTTTCACACCATAATGAACAGGATGATGACGGATAATACTTGCTTTCAAAAAAGATGACATTTTTTCGAGAGAGGCGCTCTGAGCCACTTTGCATCCAGGGCGCTCTGAGCCACTTTCGTGTTTTCTTCTCATCAAGTCTTGATCTGATCTCGATGCGAGCTGATGATTCCTGTGAAGAAATAAAACATCGTTTTTCACGATAACAACAAAAAAAAATAAGTTTTGATTATATTGTCCCGTCATCGTCACTCACATGTACAATCCAAACGTCAGTTCAGTACAAAATCAAATGGCTGGACTCTCTCTCGGGAGCAATCCAGCACTTGAAACTAAAGTAGAGCTCTACATTTCTTGCAATAATTTGCAGAATAAGGATTTGTTGTCCAAGTCGGATCCGTGCTGTGTCGTGAAAATTGGTGAGAGACAATTGAATGGAGATTTTTATTGGCAAGATTTGGGAAGAACGGAAGTACAGAAAGATAATTGTATGTTATATAGTTTTTGTTTTGTAATCATGGATCATGTCATTTGGATCAACAATGATTTAATACTTTTCGGAATTTATATTTATAACATGTTCATCACAAATGGAATGTGATTATATTTTATATGAACACAATTATTATTATGACTTTGAACAGTAAATCCCAAATTTACCAAGACATTCATTGTCACTTATAAATTTGAAGAAATTCAACCACTCAAATTCCTTCTCTATGATATTGACAATGCCACTGTTGATTTGAGTGATGATGACTTTTTGGGAAGTTGTGAAGTGAAATTGAGCGAGATTGTTTGTGGTCCAGGAGGAGCTGTCACAAAAACACTGTTAGCTAAGCACGGAAATGGTGGAACTATCACTATTAGAAGTGAGCAAAAATCTAAAGTCAAAGATTTATTAGTAAATCTTGAATTAGATGGTAAAGATTTAGCAAAGAAGGATTTATTTGGAAAAAGTAAGTGGTAGAGTCTCGTGTGTTCCATCTCAATATATTATTGCATTCACAGGTGATCCGTAAGTGTTGAATATTGTGTCACATTTCATGACGAAATATTCGAAAATTGAAATCACAATAGATATTTCATTCTTTCCAAAATGATGGGTAACGAATATGTGGACATTTACAAATCTGAAACCATCATGAATAATTTGAATCCTCACTGGAAAGGGTTTACTTTACCAATGCAAAAGTTATGTAATGGAAATGAAAATCTTCCATTAAGAATTCAAGTCTTTGACTGGGACAAACATTCTGATCCTGATTTTGTGAGTATTATATTCGCATTGAACAATGTTGTAGTTAATCATACATGTTTCAATCAATCATGAAATTTTAACATTTTCGTTCACACAAATCCACAGATTGGAAGCGTTGATTTCACTTTCCAACAATTGAAACAAGCTGAAACCAATAGAACTGCACTCAACATTATTGATGATGGAAGCTTTTCCAAGAAAAAGAAACCTGCAAAGACCACTGGTAAAATTTCAGTAAGAAAAATATCGTTCACTGAACCAGAGGAAGAATACACATTTTTGGATTATTTAGGAGGTGGTTTGGAAATTTCCCTTTTGGTTTCCATTGATTTTACAGCTAGTAATGGTAAGTCACAATGCAAGAATGCATTTTTTGTAACATGGTCTAATTTCAATATTTTAGGAAATCCAAACGACCCTAATAGTTTGCATGCAGGTGGAAAGTTTAATGAATACGAGATGGCAATCAAAGCTATTGGAGATATTTTAGCATATTATGATAGTGATAAGCTCTTCCCATGTATGTTATTCTTGTTGCTTCAATCTCACTAATATTTAATAACAAATATTTCATAGCTTTTGGGTTTGGAGCTAAAATGCCAACTGGTCAAGTTTCTCATTGCTTTGCCCTCAATGGAAATCCAAGCAATCCAAATTCAGTTGGAGTTGATGGCATTTTACGTGATTATAGACAAGCTTTGAATACTGTTGGTATGTTTTTTTGGATCGAGCGTGATGACAATTTGAAATATTTTAAATTTCCATTTTGAATGTTGGATTCCAATGATGATTAATAACGATTGTTCAAATGTGAAGAGTTGTATGGCCCTACTAATTTTGCACCAACTATTCAAACAGCTGTCACTCTTGCTTCCAAGCCTCCATTGAGCTCAGCCAACAAAATCAAAAATACTGATACTATTAATTATTACTGATGGTGTAATTACTGACATGCCAGACACTGTTAAGGCTATCATTTCTGCATCTAGATATCCAATGTCCATTGTCATTGTGGGAGTTGGAAGCGCAGATTTTGGTTCCATGGAAACTTTGGATGGTGATGATAGAAGATTACAATCTGGTTCTGAAGTTGCTTTCCGTGATATTGTTCAATTTGTTCCCTTCCGTAAATACAACTCTCAAAATTATATCAATCTAGCTCGTGAGACCTTGAAAGAAGTGCCCCAACAAGTTTGCGAATACATGAAATACATGAAGATTAAACCAAATAAGAGAGTATAAAAAAAAGATGATTGTAACCAAACCAGATCTCAATAGAGATTCATGTGAGGATGTTTTCTTAAACATTACGTTATTTTCAACCTTGCATTTGAAGTTCAATGTCAATGGTACAACACTCTTATTCGTCATCTTCATTTTCGATATGGAATTACAAGCTTTGCGTTGTTGTTTCAAAAAAAAAATGACGCAACCCAAAAAGCATGGTCATCACAAGAAGAAATCATCATCCTCGAAGACTCATCAGTTGACTTCGGGATCCAATGTCAAGCAGTCACTCACTGCTCAAGAGATTCAAAAACTCTTATTGGAAGAGCAACAAATGGATCAACTCTTCTCAAAATTAAATTTAAAGAGAAAACCCATAGCAAAAGATGGTGCTTGTTTATTTAGAGCTTTTTCGGATTTATATTTCGGAACACAAATTTACCAAGAACAAGTTCGGAAGCATGTGTTCAATACATGAAAGAACACGAGGACTTTTTCATGAATTTTGTCGTAGAAATGGATTTTGAATCGTATTTAAAGCATATGGCCAAACCATACTCTTGGGGCTCTCAATTAGAATTGGAAGCTCTTTCAAGCCTGTATCATGTCAATATTACTGTATATGATATGAATGGAGTCGTAGCACAACATGGAAATCACATGATCATGACGAGTATTGAATCAAATCAAACCAATCAATGGACCACCTCAGGCAGTTCCTTGTCTGATTGGATGAGATCCAAGAAGAATGAGAAAATTCTACCAAAAAAGAGAAGAGAAATCAAGTTAGCATTTCTCTATGGTAGTCATTATGATTCAGTATATCCTATCAATGAATTTATGAACAATATTCTCATGCAAGACTTGTTCTACGAGACGTGTATGGCTTCTTTCAAGACGGATTTATTTACTAAAAAACCAGGATGTTTCAAGAATGTTGAATACGATGCTTGGTTGGATGATTTGGAAAAGATGGAAACTAAATCCTTACAAAAAGTGAAAGAATTACTTTCTCAACATCAAACCGCCTATGATCTCAATAATCCCAATGATTTTCCAGAATTGTCCAAACAAAAATCAAGCACCAATACTTCTACTGCTACTCCTCCTACTACTACTACTACCAATACGTTAGAACCTCACACTCTAGAAATTTCCAATGCTCCAGGAAATTCCAATCCCAACCACAATACTGAACTTGTCGGAGAGCTGCCTCTACTCGCTCCACCACCAGCAAATGCATGGCTCAATGAGAAGAAAAATTGGTCTGAAATTTTGAATTCGGCGAATTTGACTGAAACGACAAGTACTACCACTCAGACCGAGCAAACGAGTAGCAGTGCTGAGATGATGAACCTCTTCTTCTTCAAATTCCTCTTCTTGTTCCATGACTCCATCCAATTCTCAAATGGTCATTACTCAAAGTCATTCCCTCACAGTCGATGTTTCAACTCTGAACAACAAGACGAGCAACAAGAAGAGTACGACCAACAAAAAGTCGACGAAGAAGGACAAGTTGTTCAAGACGAGCCAGAACGAGACATCAACAACCATTCAGGCAGCAGCAGCAAAAGGCGACACGAACACGACCACCCATTCGAATGATGCAGTAGAATCCATTGAACCTCCTTCTCAAGTCATGGAACACAACAAGGATGTCTCTTCTCATTCATCCATGCCAGTTGTTGGATGGAATCCTTTCATTCCCATGATGGTCATGCCATCGTCAGGTCCTTTTCAACCACCACAACCACAACCACAACCATCGTATGGAGGACATCCAATGATGATGATGATGGGTCCACCCACTCTTCCCATGATGAATGCTGTTCATCCATCCTTTCCAACGAGTGGTAACATGGAGGCTGGTGTTCAATCCTCACCTTATATGATCCTGCCTCCTCCTCCTCCGCACCATCATCATCCTCAAATGATGATACCACCACACCTTCAACCTCCCTTAATGATGACAATACCTTCTTCTCAGGTATTGAATTCAAAACCTCACGACCCCATGATGCGTCTCAATGCCGCCAACCAAGACGTTCCATCGGTGCAATTGCAATCTCCTACTACTTGTCAAGAAAATAACACTCAACCTGTAGTGAATCCAGCAGGTAAATCTGCTTCTACCACCGTGTCTTCTGCTTGGGCAAAGCCGTTGAATATTGAAAAAACTTCTGAATCTCAACCCATGTCAACCACCTCTCAGAATAATGTTCAAGTGATGCCTACTAAAGAAGTGCATTCGAACGGAACGCTTGCACAGCCAGTGACGGTGAATTCGTCATCCACCAGAACAGAAATTTCGAAACCTAAAAGTTCAACATCCAACAACAAATCGAATCAGCACCAAAGAAAGAAGAAATAAAACATAGCTGTCTTCATTTACATGACGGAAAACAATTTCAATTTGTGAATTTTCGTTGTGTCACTCTTGGACCTTCCTCTTCGAATTCGCTTTTAGAGACACTTTTATCATTAAAAACGGACATACTTGCCAACACAGATCCACCAATCCACGATAAAAGTTTACGCTCAGGATACGCAGAAACATGAATACTAAATGCGGATGGTGCGCTTTCTCGAATTTCCTCTTTGATTCTTTCTGCAAAGCCAGGTAATAATGTTGTTCCGCCACTCAAAAGAATATGTCGATAATAATAATATCGTTCCTCATAATTCGTTGATGTAATCGAGTTGAATAACATGTCTTGAATACCACCAACTTCAGAGGTGTTGTCACAATATTCTCCACCTAATAATTTAGGATTAAATAATGGTTCCACACATTCATATCGTTCCTTCTCAATTTCAATAGTGTTTCCATCTGGCAATTCAAATATTGGCTTTTTCTCACTCTTTAGAGACGACTCTCCTCCTTGTAAATACGTCACACGAGCAAGTTCTTCCTTCATAGACATGACAAGCTCTGGTAGCAGCTGCATGGAACTCGAATGAAGCATATTTGTCTCCTCCAACTTGAGCCTTAATAATTTTAACAAGTATTGATCCAAATGAAGACCACCAATTTCAAGTGTTCGAATCGTCGTCGTGCTTGAGCTCGTGGGTAGAGGTTTTGCTATCACTCCTTCAAACATGGGCACTGCATGTGAAACTTCATAGCCACATTCCAACACGACACCCGAACCTCTTCCTCCTCCGAACATGGATAAACATGCACTCGAGGCTATGCACAGACTCTGAACTGAGAACTTCTCAAACATGACTTGAGAAGTTCGTTCTCTCTCTGTATTCTTACCCGTTGTAGCAGCAGTTGAAGTGATGCAGTCGGAGAGAAGAACAGCAGGATGCTCCGGAGAAGTTTTTAAAACATGATGAAATTGATAATGCCAGAATTGTTCCATATGATCCCAATTCGTAATGTGGCCTCGTTGAATGGGTCGGTGTAGATCTAGGAGTTGTTTTTGAGAAGAGGCTTCATCTCCAATATAAATATCAGTTGGTGGATTCAAAGGTTGTTTGGAAAGTGTTTTTTTTCGAGTGCCAAGGAGAGAGGGAATGATGAATCGAGGTGCTTCGTCTCCTGCAAAACCAGCTCTTGAAAAACATGAACCATTGTCGAGAACGAGAGCTGGAATTTCGTCTTGGTACATTTTTTAGTTTGACACATTGAAAATCAAATCATTGAACCTCAGAGTTCATGTACTGCGATTGCAACTTGAGAAATTCAACTTCTGGCATTAAACGAATTCACCTTTTGATCTTGAATTGTGTAAAGTTAAGGCGAGATGGTTATCTTGTGTGTTGTTGTAAACTTGGGATCCATTATTTTTAGATTTAAAAGAGCAATTTCATAAACGCACAAGTTCTCTACTCTTCCTCGACAAGAAAAAAACCTTGTATTTACTTCTTTGTGATTCCAAGAATCATCATCCTCGCAAGATCATCAGTAGTATTATTATTACATACTGTAAACACAGCACGCAATATATTCACGCTAATTCGTTCAGCTCGACCATTCATCATCATCACCACCACTCTTACAATTATTATCATCTACTGTTACCCATATCGTTATCATTATCAACCCACTCCAAATTATCATCATGACTTTCTCTAGTAGCAATTCTTCCAACAACTCTTCTCTCGTTTTGAGCTCCTCCAGTAGCAACAACCCTTTAGGGTCGTGTCCCTTAGCTCGCTCCAGCAATGTTCATTCTCAGGAGTTGAGTTTTAATTGTCTTTTCAGCAGCAACAACAAGCTCAATTCTTCAAACCTTCAAGTGGACTTGTCCGGACTCAACTTCCAACAACAATCCAGTAAGCAGTGCTTTGATCATCCGTGCTTTAAGCACTGCTATTCCTATTCCTGCAAGCATTGCTTTGAACCCAAGTCAGAGTCCAAAGGAGAGGATCAGGACCCGGCCTTTGATGAGTACTTTACGAAGGGCAGAGCAGGAGCAGGAGGCAACTCAACCTCTAAAGCAACAGCATTCATGTTTGGCCCGATGCGAGAATCAAGCACTACAATTATTGGCACCAGAATTATCGAGACATCAGAATGCTGCCCAATTCGACGAGAACAAGAATCAAACCGTTTTGTCGTCGTGCAAGTCGTCCCAATATCAGTGTAAGCAAAAGGTCTATTCTTTGAATATTGGACATGAGAAGAGTTCGTTTTATTTGAAAACTGAACTCGTGGAAGAGTTAAAGTTGTATCAAAGTATGGAAGTATCTCAAAAGCCAACCTTTGTCTTGCAGGAAATGATCTTGAAGGATAAGGCAAGAAGGGAATTGAGTGCTCTTAACAACAATCCTTCGTCGTCAGCACACTCAAACAACAAGACTCGAAATCAATTAGAATTTGATTTGTTGATGTCAGGAACTTCAGAGGGAGCTCTCAGAATAAGTCGTGAAGAGAATGCTGGAGGTAATTCTGTGTTTAGTGAGGCTTTGAGCTTTGAAGTTGTTAAACGAATGTTCTCTGCAGAGCTTTTAAAGACTGAAATGGAAATTGAGTATTATCCTGGAAGTAAGAAGACTGACTATCTTGTTCGAATTGGACAAAAGAAGTATGGTGTTTCTGTCACTAGAGCTTTCAACTTTAACGACTTTACTGGAGGAAATGGTGTGTTGACCGACAAGATGTTGCAACTTTTGCTCTATAAGAAGCTCTCAGGCATTATTGCTTCGTCTGGAAATGTGTACGATGAAGATGTGTGGGAGAAGCAATTTTTGCATTGTTGGGTGCCCTCTATGGATGTGGCAAAGAGATTGAAGAGACAATATGCCAAGATGAAGTGCTCGGTCAAGAGTAACACCATTCTGTTGGTCACGGTCGCCAGTGAAGCAAGAAGTATTTTCATGGAGAATTCGGCTGACCATGAACAATAAATGTTTTGTTGAATTTAATGTCACAAAATTCATGTCAAAGTGTACCAAAGATGCTAATCTTTTCATGAATGCGTCAGGCCTATCATTGCGTTTTGTTTTATGGGGTATAAACATGTATAAGTGTTGGTATTTTCATATTATAAATTTTCATCATCAACGATTGTCTCGGAAGAGTTGCACTTCACTCGAAAAACAAGACGGTGACAGAGGTGGGCTTTTGGTTAAAAAAAATTTAAAAATATTGTTGTTACATGAACATTAAGGAATGGTTGTTAAGAAAAAGAAATCAGAAGTTTCACAAGACCACCAGGCCAAAATAAGCGTCAAAGTATTCTTTTTAATAGTAGCACTGGGTTGTAGTTGAAAATTATTCTTCGTCCTCATCCTCTTCATCCTCGTCTTCGTATTCGTCCTCATCTTCAACTCCTCCTCCACCTCTTGCTAAACCTAATACTTGTCTAAATTGAGCAACAATTTCATTGTCTTCTTCATCATTTTCATTTTCGTTTTCCTCATGCGTAGGAACTGGCTCTTCACCTCTCATCCATACATATACTGTCTCGTCCCAACTGCAACTTGCCAGCTCATCTTCCATCTCCAAATTAAAATCTAATCCAATAACAAACTCAGAGTGATGTTCATACTTCTCCAGGAGAGCATTGTCGCTTCCTTGCTCGGTGTCCCAAATACATAACGACATGTCATAACTCACACTTCCAATAATATTTTCATCATGTGGAGAGAATTTCACACGTCTCACGGCAAAGCCATGTCCAGAGAGAGTACAAATAGACGAATCTGATGAAGTAGATGATGTACCACCACCAACAGTTCCAGCTCCATGTTGATTCAAATTTCTCAAATCCCAAACCTTGATGGTCTTATCGACAGCACCCGTACAAACAATATGTTCATTAAACTTGTTCCAGTCACATGCCAACACTTCATAATTGTGAACTCGTGCTGTTTGTATGCTTGAAATGTCATGTACATCCCAAATCTTCATAGTCATGTCTCCACTGCAACTCATAAATAAATCTCCATTGGTTGGTGAAAAAATTGTTGAATATACACAATAACGATGTTCATCAAACGTTTCAACAGAGCTTGCATTGGTTTGTCCTGCACCTGCCGCTTGTAAGTTCCATAATTTAATGGTATTGTCCCAGGATCCACTCACAAAACAATCCTTATTTACTGTATTGTAGTCCACAGAATAGACCTCCTTTGAATGTTCCGCAAAATTCATCACTGGAGCTCCTTCTCCTCCCGATGCATTGGTAGTATCAAAAACTTTAATACTGCCATCACCTGAGCAGCTGATTATTTGTTTTCATTTTCTTCATTCCATGTACAATCATAGAGCCCATCATCCGTGTCAAACGTGTATAATTTTCTCATCGTTTGTGCATCCCGATCATTTTGTAAAATGTATTGTCGTCCTTGTCCGGCAATTCCAAAGTGTTGGCTTGTTGCTACACCCAATTTATCATCTTCAAACGGAGAAAATTCAACCGAGTATCCACTGTATTGAGTCTTGAATGATGGCATTATTTTTTGATTTGAAATTCTCCTTTGCTGCGTTAGCTTGTATCGAAGTTTCTACGCTCTGATCCTGGAGTGCCTGCGAAGGAGACTGCTCAGCCCTGTTCCGTGCCACTGGCACAAAGTCTAATAAATATCAAATTTTATTATGCACCAAACATAAATAACTAGAAAAACAACAAGCATTAGTAGTGTAACGGTATCATACCAGCCTTCCAAGCTGGTGACCCGGGTTCGACTCCCGGCTAATGCAAAATATTTTTATCCTTGTCAGTCTTTGAAAGTGCTTGATATTTGGTTTTGGTCCAAACCACCTTCTTTTCCAAAGTCCTACGACCGAGTGTTCTCCCACTTGTACCAACATTACCCTTTCCATTTTATCCTTCTTGTTTGATTCTAATTCCTTTTTGAAGAACTGATGTGTTCAACTCCGAAACCATCCGTTTTATCACAAAACAACAACTCTAGGTTTCAAAAAATAATTGCCACAATAACACTGGGTTCCTACTGAGTCTTTTTCTTCCACAACCACCACCTCTTGAAAATGATAAGGGCAGAATTATTAATTTATTTTCCAACTAAATTGTACTTTTCGGGAGAGAAAATTGTCGGATATGTCGAGTTAAGGCTTCCATCACAGATGGGCATTTACGGAATCAAAATAGATGTATTTGGTCGCGAATACTATACAACCAATTTGCAACAAGCACTCAAGACAAATTCTAATACTCGAGTCACTCGTATCTTTTATGAATATTCGACAAAACTCGAAGGTAGAGGTAAGTATCGATTTATTCCTCACACAAAATCGAATGTTATGTGCATTAATAATTAACCCGTTGATCAATCTTATTATTTTCGGGATTTGGAATTTTCATGCATGACTACCCTTGGTACTTTGTAAATTCAATGAATATGATCGCAACAACAGGAAGCACAAAGAAAGAAGAACGAGAGTTCTTTGGTCTATTTAAAAAGCAGGTGAATACCGTCCTTCCCGCTGGTGTTTACAAGTACGATTTTGAAATTCAACTACCTGATTTTATACCACCAACCTATCGTACCAATCAGTCAGCCCTTACTGGATCGAAGAGTAATTACGGAATGCCAGCAATTGACTATGAGTTAAGATGTACGTGCATGAACTCGGACAAGAGCGTAGGAGACTTGATATCGTCTGCAGCCATTCCGGTTGGAGGCTCTTTAATGACTCCTTCTTTCATGGGATCTAACTCAACTCCGTTCACAGACTCAAAAGTGAAGACATTCTTGTTTGCCAATGGCCAAATTAACACAATGCTTCAAATGCCTTCTCGAGTTTTCCTCACTGGTGACTATCTTCATGGTCAATTGACCTTGGAGAATACTTCACAAAAAACAGTGTCGGAATGTACAATGTCATTCATTCAGAGAGTCGACTGCTTAAAGTCAGGTCAAAAGATTCCAATCAAAAGTGACGTGTACGTCATTAAGAAGATTGTTATCGGAGAGTTGAAAGCAAAAGAAAAGAAGACTTTAACGTTAAATCAACAAACGGGTGTCAAGGTTCCAGACTTTTGTGTTGAAAGCATTTTCCCTTATCAAAAGATGGGCACGCTTGTCAATGTAGGCTACTTTATCAAGGTCACGGGTAAACTCTCCTTGGCCACTGATCTAGATTACGAATGCTTGCTTTATGTCGCAAACAGAATGAGACATATGGCTTATTTCCAACAAGTTCAAACAATGTCTCAACCATTCATGAGCGCAGCGTCTCCTTCCCTTGTAAATACTGAGGTTTCTCAAATCAACCAATCTGTTTCTCCTTACTACCAGCAACCATCGCAGTATGGTGTGGTGAGCCATGAGCAGCAACAGATTCATTCAATCCAGCAATATCAGCAACCAATGCAATCTATGCCTCAACAGCAACAAGCAATGCATCGGTCTCAATCCTTCAATGATCACATGAAGCAATCTGTTGAAGAAAATGTTTCGGTGCCATTGGATGGTTCAGCACCACCAGAACAAGAAGCAACAGAGTATTTCGAATACCAAGATGATCAACAAAATATGAGTTTATATCCAACAGTTGAAAGATACCACTTACCACCGATTCCACTCTCTGCTTACGAGACAGAAGCAAGAAGACAATTGGAACACGAACATCAACAACCACCTGTTACAGGGATGCAACATGCCAACTATGACATTAGCACAGTGAATTACCCAAGATATCAATAAATCGTCATGAATCCATTACAAAATTTTCACATTCAATAATTGTTAATAATCGTTTCATGCTTTGATTTCCTCATTGAACGTATTGTCTTGTTGGATTTGAGGTAATGCAAGTCGTTCAAGGTCTGTATCAATAGATTGCTGTAAAGTGCCAGAGAAGTGGTTGCCTTGAATTTCAACAGATTTATGACAGCACTCGTTGCTTAGAGAAACATCGAAACAAGTGTTGTGAGAAAATCTGTTATCGCAAACAGACACCACCAGGAATGTGGACTTTTTAATCTCTAACATTAAGTGTTATCAGAGAGTACGTAATTGAAACAACTTACTAATGGCGGAAGCAAATAAATGGTCAGAAAAAACATTGTCCTCAATAACACCTGCACATTGATCCAAAACAATTGCAAATTCCAAGCTGTCAGTAAAAATGTTCTTTTTGATATTGAGCTTTGGAATGTTCGTTGCTTTCATACAAAACGCCCCATTTTTCATAAATCGATTGTTGGTAATATGAATTTCATTTGTTGTGCAATTATTGATGTGTTCGGTGTCGTTCATGACGATAACCCCTCCTCCCATGTTTCGTGAAATCCTGTTGAACCATTTTGTAAGTATTTTCAAACAATGTCAATACTTACAAATTATCCTGCATGATCAGTGCATGCATGTTATCAGCAAATCGAACAGAAATAGAAGCAGAGAGAGCGCTTGTATTGTTAATTGTGTTTCCAATAATTTTAACCTCTCCTTCCATGTCTTCAAGTGACACTCCTTTTAAATTGTTGAAAAGCTTGTTCATACAGAGCTGTTAATCCACCATTGGTATTGTTTTCCAATGTTACCTAAATCAACCCTTAACGAGAATACCTACCTGAAGCGATGACTCTTTGCGGCTACACACCATTCTTTCATTCCTGTTAGTTCGTTCTCATGGAAATCGATGTTTGAATCTTTGATCGCTATTCCTTTCTTGCAGTTTTTAAACTCGTTTCCATTAATACTTCCAATGCTATTAGCAATGAGAATACATGCACCATTGTCAAAAAAAGAGTTGGCTTGCACTTCTATATTTTCACAATTTTTAACATGAATAGCCATGAATTATTACTCCAGTTGTTGTAAAAGTGATTGTCAGAAATCATTCCTCCGTAGCAGTTAACAATCATAATTCCATTAGTTTCTGTGCACGAAAATTGATGTAAATGTAATTTTTGAAACATACCATTGTCATGAACCTTGTTGCTCAATATTTGCGGGCAGCATCCTTCGAAATAGAGAGCACTCCCAACAGCATCATTGCCTGGAGCTTGACAATTGCCAAATATCTCATTCTCTTCAATCATTGGCGATATTCGACTCGATCGTCCAATGGCATGTATGCGTCCCTTAATTTTACAGTTAACAATCCTTGGTTGACATTGATCAATTTCAATAATAATTGGTTTTCTAAGAGAAATAATTGAAACTATTGAACTGTTCACATAACAACCTACGTCAGTAGACTTCCTTTGGTCAGTTTTCTTCCAACAAAATTCATTTTCCTTATTTCTGCATTATGTAAAATTGTTATTCGCTCAGCTTGTAACACAGCTTCCTCATCACCTTCTTCCACGCCTTCAATGGTTAAATTTTCTCGTTCAATGTTCAGATCGGCCTGACGATGTTTATGAACACCTGGATGCAAATAAATAATCACATGCACTGAGGAAGGTTGCTTCTTGGCGTAAATTAGCGCTGCCTCAATAGAGTTAAACCTCTTCTCTTCACTCTTTGTAAATAATCTCTTGAAAGACGATGCAAAAGTGTGTGGATAAACGTGTATGACAAGCTCTGTACGTTGTGAGGCTTGGACGAATGATTTTGATCTTCTCCTCATTTCTTTGTTTTCCTTTGTTGAATGTTCAGACTCCATTGAGTACAAGTCAGCAAGGCTCTGGTATCTAGTAAAAAGTTCCTCACTCTCAGGTTGTGGTTTTTCAAGCGTCTTCTCACTGTCTATTTGAGCTAATTGCTGTCTCATTGTTACGAGAATCTTTTGTTGTGCTTCGGAGAGATGATTTCTGGGAGGAGGAAGTGGCTGGATTGTGTTCTTTTCCAACGTTACTTGGTTGATTTGCATTTTCCTTGATTTGGTTTTCTTCATTAGGCAGAAATGGTAAATTGCTGTGGAGTGTATTCTTTTGTGAGGATCTTTGTGAAGCATTTCTAGAACGAGATCGATAAAATCCACCTCCTTATTGGAGAGAGAGAAAACCATTTTGCTCTTGAGATCGTCTCTCACTTGTTGTTCGGAATGTTGAAGTAAATCCCAGGCTATTCTTTTTGTAAAGTCCAATGTCAGTATTTGGTACAGAACTACTCCCAAGGCAAAACAGTCGACTCTAAATCCATATTCTTGACCGGAAAGAACCTCTGGAGATAAATAAGTGAGGGTTCCAACCTTGGAATGTCTTGACGATTCCTCTATTTCTTTGCTGAGACCAAAGTCTGCCAAAACAACAGACAGGCCATCACTGTGAACATCCTCAATTAGAATATTTGCTAGCTTAATGTCTCTATTTTCGGTTCCTGCTCACCATTCGAAAAACAAACCAATGTGTACAACCTATGAACAATATTATTCTTGTGAATGTGAGAAAGTGCTTTTGAAATATTTGTTGCCACAGAAAGAGCAACTTGAAATTTTGTTGGCACTCCTTGATGGATCGTTCCTTCCAAACCAACCTCCCTTGAGGATGAACAATTAACATCACACTGAGTTTTTCTGTTTAAAGGAGATTTGATGAATTTTTCCAAATCATTCTTATAAACTGGCATGGAAAAGTACATGACATAAACATTAAATTCTTGTTGAATATCTATATAAATGTCATAAACAGGAGTGATTCTAAAATCATGTCCTCTTCCGTTTTGATTCATCTTTACGAGAAGAGAATATTCCTCAACTGCATTCTCCAAACAAGCCTCATCCTCAACAAGTACACTTTTAAGGGCAATTATCTTGCCGTGATGATGTTGCACATTTTCCTTCTCCTCACCTTGTTGTAACTGCTCACACATGAAAACACTACCACCCGCCCCACGTCCAAGTCTCTTCCGAACAATATACAGTTCAACCACTCGTGAGAGAGTGCTGTCCGAATATACAGTAATACGATCTTCCTTCAATTTTAAATATTTACATTGTGATAATAATAATTGATGATGATGATTATTGAACCATGAGATTGCTAGAGGCTCGCAAGTAAGTTGCCTCTCATGATCAGCATCATGATTCGGGCGTGTGGTAGGTTTATCCGTGAGTGTGAACATTTTTTAAGCAACCACCAAACACTAGATGAAAGGAAATTAACAATTGAGGAAAATATTTCAAAATCACTAAAACTTGGAGCGGTTGTACAAAAAAGAAATGTTTTATTGCCATGATGGCGATTAAGCCAGCATCAATAAAAATCATCCGGTGTTGTTGTCTTGACTCGAATTATTGTTCTTGAGGAGTGTCTTGACCATCACTCTCACAATTTTCGAGGATCCATGAGAGCTTGAATGGTCCAAATACTTGGTGAGGAGCAGAATCCTTCAAGGCATAGACCAATAAATCTTCACAATTCTTAGCTTCCTCCAATTTGACGGCAAGGAGGGTATCGTTACCAGAACCAATGACAATTCGATCGTCTGTTCCCTTCAAGAAGGCAAATGAATTCTTTTCTTCCTCTTCCAAATCCATTTCTGTGAATTCAAGAGTAGAAAACGAGAGTTCACTCGTTTCACATTTGAATAATTTGATCAAGTTGGTCGACTTGACGGTATTGGCCCAAATACGACCCCATTCAACCACAGCGAGTGGCAAACGATACACTCCAAAGGTTCGACGATGCTTTTTAGATTCGGTTTCTGGCAATACTGCTCCTAGCTTTTCTGTCAAGAGGGTTTTGATTTGAGAAGAGAGACTGACTTGATACACAGATTCATCCATTTCTTCATCTTGAGCTGTGAATGATGGAACCAATTCAACGCTTTGAGGAGGAGCAGAAGAAGTTGAGTTATCACAAGTCTCTTCCTTTTCTTCTTCTTCACCGGTAGATTCTTCAGCATCTTCTTGATGGTTCACCACATTTTCCTTGTCATCATCATTGGCTTCCTCTGATCTCTTGTTCTTCAGAGAATTCTTCTTCTTGGAAGTCTTTTGAATCTTCTCAGTGGACTTGGTTCGCATGTAAATATTGTTCTTTGATTTGCGATTGGTCTTGATGACCACTCCACTGTTGTTGAGTGTTCGATAGTTGACATTACTTCTGCTTCGAGTCTTGGATGCAGCGAGGATGTTGTTGAGATTGATTTCACAGCCGGGTGCGACTCGCTTCGAACGATCAATGTTTTGAGGATTGTACACAATTCGGCATCGAGTGGAGGTTTGTGATGGCTCGTCCACGTCTTGTTGATGGCGTCTAGAGGTTGATTTGGTCATTTGATGATTTTGTTTTGAATTTGTTTTTTAAAAATCAACGGAAGCAGGACTCTTTTAATTTTTCAAAAAAAAATGTATAACGGTTTTTCAAGGCGCGATTCCTTAAAATTCTGGATAGATTTTACAATCTCGGTTCTAACAAGCATCTACTCTTGACGCTTTGAATAAAATGATTTGGTTGATGAAGAAACGATTTTTGATTCAACGTTATTCTTGAGTTTTGATTGAGTGACCTCGTCTAAAGAACAGGACAACAATTGAGTGCTGACTATTTATAGGTGGTACAAATTAAGCTCAACAAAAAACATAATTGTCGACAACACTGTTACAACCACTTCTCAAACAAAAAACAACATGCTTTCATTTACTGCAGGAATTGTAGGAGGTGTTTATATTGCCCAACGATACGACATGGAAAAAGTCATCAGTGAATTCAAGCCCACCATTTGTCAAGAAGAATTGCAAGGCGATTTATGGGATCGTGTGAAAAAGTATGAAGAAAAATGTCGAAGACATGAACCTTCTACACAAGAGAGCACTTCATCTTCAATGAATATAACCAACGACCTTTCAAATTCTCAATCTCCTCCTAACGACCCTCAACAAGAAATCAAAAACTGCAGCAGCAAGAACTGAAACAGACCAATTAAAATCCAACTTGTCATGGCCACATGAGATAATGCATCTATGACTTGTGTCCGAGATTAAAAAAAAATGTCCAATTTCATTCCGACACGAGTGATCAAAGGTTCTGTCACTTATCGTTATGGTTTGTTTCCAGACGAAGGACAACAACAGCCCAAATCTTCTTCATCGTTGTCCAATGCACCACCTCTCCACACAACCTTGCCGATCGTGATTGAACCCAACACAGAAATGGTAGATCATGATCGAAACAACTCTTCCAAAGACTCGCTTCTGTTATGGATTTCACAAAACAAATCATGGATTCGAAATGTGTTAAATTCTTCTGGAGCGATTCTCTTTAGAGGCTTTCAAATCATGTCTGCACAAGATTTCGAAGATGTTGCACTCGAAGCAGCTCACTATCCCTTGCAAGATGGTTATTTGGGAACTTCACCAAGAAATCGCGTTACCAAATACACATTTACTGCGAGTGAATTTGGGCCTATGGTTCCAATTCCGCAACATTTGGAAATGAGTTTTCTTCCAAACTCACAACCAAAGGTGAGTATATGAATTTATTGAACTTTTTCTTAGATTTGATGGATTGAATCATTGAAATATATTGTGCTGCATGAACACATTGGAATTATATTCACACAGGAAATATTCTTTTACTGTCAATCACCTCCAGAGAATTTACATCAAGGAGAGACTCCAATTTGTGATATGAGATTGGTCTATCAAAATCTCAATGAAGAATTTAAAAGAAAACTTGACAAGTACCAAGTAGCCAATGTCAGAAATTATTGTTCAAAACGACATGCACAACATCATCACTCCTTGTTTTCCATCTCATTTTGGTCCAATATTTTGAAACAGTTAGATCCATTCCGTACCAAACCATGGGAAGATATTTTCGAAACAGAAAGTGAATCTCAAGTTTACAAGTTGTGTGAGCATGATCAGGTGGAGCCACGATGGAAACAAGGGAAGGAATTGGAATTGTACAATGAACATGATCCTATCAAGCAAGTACCATTTGCATTGCCATCCAATGATGCGAATCGTCATGGTGAAGATTCAAGTTCAAAAAACACTCAAGGACAGTCATCATGTTTCACTTGGAGTAATCACATGCAAGTATTTCATATTGATGCAGTGCCTTGTGAGTATCGTCAAGTGGCACAGAGACAACAACGATGGATCATTTACTTGTTATGGATGATTGCACTTGTTGTGATATTGATCAAAAAGTTACTCGTGTCAAGACATGATCAAGCTCAACATGCCTTTTTCGTACCAAAAAGAAGTGTTGCGGACAATGGAAAGGATCATGCTCAACAAACAAATGGTGTTGAAAACAGTAAGAAAGAAAGCACATTTGGCTCAGAAGAAACAACGAAGGAATTGGAATTGAGCACGAAGGAAATTCAGCATGTGAGTGATACCATTTGGCAAAATACTGTCTTCTTTGATTGGCGCAAAGGGGATGTCATGATGCTCAACAATTCCATCATTAGTCATGGAAGAATGCCTTATACTCAAAAGAAGAGCAAGAGAGTCATCCTGACTGCATTTTGTTAGTGAGGAGGTGATAACGATATTTTTCATCATTCTCCTACTATTGACCATAGTAAAGTTGGATATTTTGCTTCGCACACAAGCAGTTTTGAGGAAAATGATTGTCAAATTTGCAAGCAAGGTGGCAGACAGTTGTTCATTACACTAGTCATAATTAAAACTATATGACCAAGGGAAGGTGGTGTAATGGTAACATCGCAGCCTCCAAAGCTGTGGCCGGGGGTTCGATTCCCCCTCTTCCCCAAGAATTTTTTGGTTCACTAATGGTATTTCCATCCACTGTTGAATCTCAAGTAAACGTTGCGTTGCTTCTTTTTCTTTAGCCGTCCACCACAAACTACGCCTGAGCGTAAAGTGCAAAAACTGACGAAGAAAAAATTCGGCTCGTTTTAGTAAGTCCCGGAGTCAAAAAAAATGGAGTGATTGGTCTGTGGTGTTGTTTTCTGCTTCTCACACAAAAAAACACACCAACAACACACAACAACATGGAAGCTGAATTAGTGGTCATTGAAGAGGGTACTGTGCCTCTATACTGTGTAAGTAATTGATTATCCATATTACCACAACAACAACAACATCAAACAACAATTTCAACACCGACACTAATCTTTACCTCAGCTTGGTGTTTCTGATTGTGATTCGAGTTGCGAAACAAATAGTAATCACGTAAGTACTAGTGAATATCGTTCACCTTGTATTGATCTCAATTATATCAAGGCCTATGAATCACCAGCATTGGATAGCCAATCCACAACGAACCAGAGTACGAACAATGTAAGTATTATGTTTGTCCATTATTCAGTAGTAACACATTTCAAGATTCCTTCATCATCAAGCATCGAGATGAACACTTCTCAGCCATCATCACCAGTAATAACTACTACCTCTACAGTATGTTTCAAATTTGTTGCAATGTGTTTGCTTAACTTGTTCAGGAATGGATCTTCACAGACGAAACTATGTCATTTCCACCTTGCTGTCTATTGCCTAGCACAAGCAGCTTCTCTGGTATTGTTGATGAGACACAATGTACGATAACACCAAACAACAAATGTGATGATGACAATATTTCCCAACAGAGCAAAAAACGAAAATCAAGAACCACAGATGAAGCTGCTGAAGACACTCACAAGGAATATCAATTCACTTTAGAGAAAGGACTGTTTGAATTTGTACCAAAATATAATTCCTTTAAAGAAGTACCAGATGAGAAGAAACAAATTTATGGAATTATATGGGAACAGTTCGCCAAATGTGCAAGAAATATTATTTATCAACATCTACAGATGAGATGTTCAAACTCCATCAGCCATGAAACGGTTGGATGTTGCAACCCAAACGTGTTTTATCTTGCTCTGAGGGGAACAAAGGCTAAATATTACCAATGGTATCAAGACATTTTGTGGAATGGCCTAAAGAAGAGACAGAAGTGCATTCAATTCAGATTTACTGACAGTGTTCCTCCTTTAGACAAATGCAAGCATTGGTCTGAGTTGGAAATTACTCACTCACGTCTTACACGTAAATTCGGAAAGAAGATTACGAAACACAAGATGAAAATTGTATACATTTCTCTCACATGTAATGTGGAAACTAATCAAGTGTGGACATCGTTCAAGTTTGACAAAGAATTCGAGTTTGTACAATAAAACAATTGAATTCAATCCTCAATACTCTAAATCACAAAAAATGTCATCAAATTGGAACTTTTCATCACCATCCACAAACCAAACCACATCTAACAACAACTTTTTTGAAGGTCAATCATATGGACTTTCAAATCAAAATCACCACATATGGTGTTCCTCTCCATTATCTTCTTTCAATGTGCAATCATCGTCATCTACTGGTTTCAGTAGCATTAATCCGGGATCTTTTCAATTTGATTCACCAAGAACATCCACACTATCTTTCGAAAGAATTTATGAAGATCTAATACAACCAAACCAATCCAATTCAATGAGCTATCAGAATATCCCTATTCAATATGGAGGATGTGAACATTTATTTCAAAATCATCAATCCTATTATCCACAATTCAATCAGCAATACATCACACAATCTTCTCATAATTTCTCCACAACCCAACATAACCTTGACAATCCGAACACATTATCATCTCAACCTTCACAACATGAAACCAATCAATCAAACCAACATTCAAACACACAACAAAATACAACAATTACTTTTGTCGATGGCTTCACTCGCATAAAACAAAAGCGAGGAAGACCACCGAGCACAGAAAACAAATTGAAAAATATTATTGATAATGCTGATCTCAATTTCTCTCAGTATAAGCTCCAAGGAGATGCTGTTATTAAATTAAAGAACAAGAGTTTTGCGATATGTAACTCATTACATTTTAATATTGCAAATCCATCTATTGACAAGATGCAGAAAGAATTTCATCAATTCGAAAAAGAGACGAAATCTAATGGGAAGTTGTTGTTGACATGTAAAAAAGGCAGTGAAAAAACAACCAAAAGTATGATTGAACAAGACAAATCTCAATATACAAAAAGCAAGCTCGGATCATTACTTTGCGGAATCGAACTTTTGCTGTATAATAATGGAATTTCAAATTTCTCTGAATTTTTCGATCTATTGATTGACATGTTTCCCGATATTGTTTATCGAACATTAAGCAAACGAAAGGATTATGATGACATTGACACGAAAGTTCGAAAATTAGTCACAAACAAAAAAATACCAGAATATGACTCATATATCGAAATGTATCTAAACAAACAAGAAAAAACAAACCCTATTGCCATTAATGATTACCCAAATGATCTCGATGATCCTGTTTCATCTGAAATTAGTTCTGAAATCGATGAAAATTTTGATGAATATGAAGAACATCAATCAAGTGAAGCAATTAATGAAACAACATCAACAATCTCACAAGAAGAACCTGTAAGCAGTAGTGTAGCTCTACAAACAAGCTCAAATGACGATGATGAAATGGATTGGGAGGACGATGATTATTCGCAAAGTGATGCTTCTTCATCGAGTGAAGAGACAAATCAAAGAAAAAAAGTGACAAAACGAAAGTTGCGAGTAGTACGGAAAAAGTTACTTGATATCCAAGCGAAAGACAAAGCCAAAATCAGTAACACTCAATATAAGGAACTGGTGTCATCTTCAAGCTCCAAAACCACTCCTCTCTCAAGTATGTCATCAGTTCAATCTGTAGTTAGTATTAAGGCCTTAATTGAATTTAAAGGGACACATGAGAAGAATGAAAATATTTTTTTCATCAGCCTTTATTCTTTAGTTAAATATATGATTGAATTATATGTACAATGGGTAAAACAAATATCAACAGACAAGGAATTAGCTGCTCATCTCAACGAAGAGGATAAAAATTGGAAAACAAAAATTAAGTGGTTCAAACTCAATCTCGATGGATCTAAAGGCCGTGTTACATTCGCATGCGCTCCATTAAATATGAAAAATTTTGGGAGTCCTCAATCAAGAGAAGCAGTCCATCCTGTGGCTGTTTGGAAGGGAAAAGAAAATCAACTTCGAGCAATAACTGGAATTATTCGAGTAATGATTGAATCGATGACATGTCATGGGGTGGATGTTGATGGAGTAAATCACAAGGTGGATTTTTGTGTCACAACAGATCTTCTTTCGTTAAAGCGTATCTCTAATCTTAAATTTTCACAAATGTGTCCATATTGCAATACATTGAATACTTTTTGTGACCATTTTCACCTCGCTAGAAGCAAAGAACAGTTGGGTTGTCTGCTCGGAGTTAGTCCATTCAAAATTGTCATCTGTTTGCTCCATATGAAAGAACGAATAATGGAAAGAATATTAATTGATGCAATAATGACGAGCAACAAACGAGAAACTATTGTCAGGATCATTCGCAAGATTCCAAATCTCAATAATTTCAAAATAACTGAGAAAGGACAAAAGTTGAAGTGTTACTTAACCGGAAAACAAGTTAATTCCATTTTAAGCAATTTGAGAAGATTACGTAAGGTAATCGTTCCTCAATATATCACATTAATGAGCAAATTTAGAAATGTGTTGAAATTACTTCAAAATGAATCCTTTTCTGAATCCGAACTTAATAACCTTCAACTCAAGCTAAATGAGATGGAAGAAGTGGTTCAATCTCTTTATACTGATAGTGGTTCTCAAAGTTGGTATATGCATATTCTATTCCATCATGTAATTCCTTTAATCAAAGTATACGGAAATTTGGTTCACTTTGAAACACAGGGATTCGAAGGAGCACACATTGATGATGAAAGGCGTATGAAAAACACATCCAACAATGGAGGAAAGTATAATTATTTGGACAGAATGTTTCCGACATGTAAAGATCAAAGTTTGATCCAGTTCATGCTTCCGAAAATTAGGAGACTCATGGTATGTAGAGATTTGAAAATTCCCTTTCAAAACAGGCAACGAAACAATGAGAAGTACAAGCAATTTCTTGCAATACCCTACCCGATCTTCTCATTCCAAGAGGAAAATGTTGCCTTGTTGTCTTTTGTACCAGGGAAATCTCTCTCCGAAGTGTGTACCCGATGCGAAGATCACGAAGAACATGAAATAACCTCCAAATATGATCCAATTTCAAACGTTCAATATGGCAAGGACAATGCAAATGACAACGACGATGAAAGCGATGCCATGAACATGTTTTCCCAAAGTTGTGATGTGTAATAAATTTTTTGTTAAAAATTAAATTAAATTTTTTACTTTTTGTTGTAATTTAATTTTTCAAGTTGACATCGATTTTCACTCGAAAAAAAATGCCTTCACCTAAAGATGAGGTCGAGTATTTTAAATCACACACCTAAACTAAGATGACACAGCAACTTTGATGTAACTTAGACACCAAGTGATCAGTACAACAAAAGATGGATTTTTATCGTGTAACGAGAAACTTGTTGAACGGAGTAATTACTGTGAATGTGAGTATTATCACCAACAATCAACTAATCCTTGTATAGGACAGTTCTTCTGTGGGAAGAGAACGAGAGATGAGCGCTGAAGAGAATTGCTTTCGAAACTTTAGTAACTGGCTTTGTACAATAGGTGTGGTCTTAATCAGGAGGACACTTTTAATGAACGAACGTCAGCACTGAATAAAACTTTACAAGATTCTGAACCAATCCCGGAGTTTCTGCATTTCGTTGTCAAAAAATTTTTGCCTTTTTGAGTCGAATTTTTTCGCTGGCAGTTTTCTTATGGCGTAGTTTGTGGTGCTAAGGACGGTTCTCTTCTTTTTTAATTTATCCCATTTTTGAAAATTCAACAAAAAACAAATGACGTACCGCAATTGTGTCAAGCCTACAATTTCTGCAATCACCTCTACAACCATTCAAAAAAGCCTTCTTACCAAGAATTATTGCTCATTCAGAATTCATCCTCTCACACACGGAAAGCATTCCTTCTTATCTAAATTCTGTAATAATAATAATATTCATTCCATACACAACATTGCCAATCAACAACATCATCAAACTCGGTTTTTCTCAATCGTTCAAGATGCATATGAAGAGATTGATCATGAAATGATGATAGAAGAACCTACCGAGATTGTACCATCATCGGGAGCAAAGAAACACAAACTCTTTTCTAGAAATCTTCCTACAACAAACACATCAACAACAACAAGTACCAACACCACAATGACCCGTAATGAATTTACCAATCATCTCAAAAACTTGAGCAAATCCAATGTATCGGAAAAGAAATTTGAGGAATATTTAAAATTATTTCCTGCTGAACGCTTTGATAATTATATTTACACGTTAATCATGCACTTTTATACCACAAAACATAATTTTGCAATGGTAGAAAAGGTCTTGAAAAATATCAAAACTCCTGATCGTTTTGTATTCACAGAATTGTTAAAAGCTTATTCATTGGAAGGAAATGAGAAAAAGGCTGAGGAAGTTTTCAGAAAAATTACAAATCCAGATATATTTATCTACAATAGCATGCTGACTGTTTATGCAAGGCAGAGAAATATTGAAAAATTTGAACAATTACTGCAAGAGTTGAAATTGAAAGGTTCTCCCAATAGAATTACCTATTCCATTATATTGGATGCCTATTTTAAGGTGGAGAGTTTCGATAAGGTCGACACAGTATTTGAAGAAATTGCAAAACAATGTGAGACAGGTGGCATTGAACAGGGTCACATTGACATTCAACTTGTGAATACTTATTTAACGTGCTTGGTACATTCGACACAATATCAGAAAGCTCTAGATTGTTTCAACAAGTATGTGCTTGGAGAAAATATTGAACACTTTCCCGTCCATACGAGAAATCATTGTTCAAGCCCTCTCGGCGTTAAACCTAATGAAAGAACCATTCTGCTCATGTTATGTGCGTTTGAAGGCATGAAAGATGAAAAGAATTTCGAAAATCTCTTGAATATTATGCGATACTACAAGATCAAGTCAAATATTTATATTGCTTCCAAGCTGATGCAACACTTTTTCGAACGAAAGGAATTCAAAAAGGTCATTGACGTTTTTACTTTTTCTAGCTTCTTGCAGTACAAATGCTACTATGCACTAGTGAGATACATTTCACAGAGCTATGCAGCCCTAGATGATACAGAACATCTTCTTCAATTTATCAAATTGTTGGAAGAGCAAGGAGGAATTCAATATTTCAATGTTCATAGCTTGATTTATGCATTGGCTCTAGTGAAACAACCACAAGAGGCCGAAAAGCTATTTCACAAGTACAAGAGCCAAACCAGTGATACAAGTTACTTGTTAAGAATGTACAATGCCATGTTACTATGCCTTATTAGAAGTGGATTAAAGGAAGAGGCGGTTCAATTTTATAAGAGTTATCCGTTTGAACCAGATAGCACCACCAAAAGAATTTTGCGCGAGAAATTTGACAGACACCCTAACGATCAGAATAAAGGCCAATAAAAATACATGCATTTTGATGAATTTATTTGAATAATGTAATATTTCAGCTGATCTTAACGACTGTAATGACAGTCTTAATATTTGATCTTGATGGTTTGAATTTGGAAAGGTTTGAGTGGTGGAACTTGAATATTGATTCTGTTATCTGCATGTGTAAATCGCAGTTGGTAACGTTCCTCATCAGCGTCTTCTAAAATATTAGTGGTGACCACTTCTCTTGGTGCTTGAGGAGACTTGATGGATAACACGCTTTGAGGAGCGTGAGCTCCATAACATTCATGCATACGCAACACCAAATGTTGTTCTGAATCCTCTGACATTTTCAAAGTTTCACACAGTATTTGCTCACAAGAAATTGAAATAAGCGATTCCTCATTTTCAACTGCTGCAACTTTCTCTGAAGAGGATTTTGGAAGTGATCTGTCATACACACAAACATTGCAAGGTTGATTGAGCTCATAGGCGCTCTGAATTATTCTTCCGTCTTGGAATGAAGAACCAACATAGGGATGAATGGCAAATGTGAATTGATGGTGGCCCATGTCACAATTGGCATCAGGAGCCTTTGGAGCACGCAACAATGTCAAAAAGAGATCACCATTTTGTGTAGCTGAGCAACCGTATTTGCAATCATTCATCACAGCAACTCCATTTCCATACTCTGAAATACACATATATTTCTGAGAGCTCACCTCAAAGCGAGCAACATCCCAACTTGTGTTTTTCAAAATAGATCTTCTAATGAATCCAAATTGATGGTCATAGGTGACATAATCTGAGAAGATTCTTGATGGGACTTTCACCTTTAGACACTTGTGCTTTTCATGCCAATCGACTTGAGTGTTAAATTCCAATCGAGGTGATACACATGAAAGAGAAATTACTTGAGACAAGCTACTGGTCTCACTAATAGGGAATGAAACCTGCAAGGAGCATCTCAATGGTCCGCTCTCAAGTACAGTAACAGATACGCTTCCTTCGTAATAGCCCTTAATTGGAAGTTCACGTTCATTGTGCATGACCTCAATGTCCCAAGCGTCCCAAAAGAGACACTTATCATTGTACATGACAAAACGATTGCCGTCTTGAACCACCTTGCGTTTGGTTTGCAAATCAACAATATCAACAGTCGCTGTATATTCATTGACAGTCACCTCAATGAATTGATTGCTTAACACAAATGAATTATTCTTCTGTTGAAGAGATACCATAGATTCAGTAGAGGCAGCAGAAGCAACCACAAGCTCTTGCAGAGTGACAGTTTTGTATCCAGTGGAGGGGACTTGCACAATTGCAAGACATTTTCCATTGGATGTTTTTTGTGTGTACGCCTTATCATCTGTCAAATTATCCACAACATCCAATTCAATAACTTCTTTTCTTTCCCATGGCAAAGAGTTCCATACAGTAACGACCTTCTCCTTTTCTTCGCTGTTCGTTTCTAATTGTTGTTGGTTGAGAGCTACCAGGGCAGATTCTCGAATTTTGCCGGCCTCTTCAAGTACTTGAGCGTGTAATTGTCTTGCATCTGCATATGCTAATTCAATACTGTTTTCACGAATAATAGGTTAATGAATACGCAAATGTCACAATACAATTACTTACGAGCTTCCAGGAAGAACATCATGCTGTGCGAGAATCGAAATTTACAACAATAGGTGCTTGAGTCTTTTCCAAATATTTTTCAAAATTACTTACGAATTGGTTGAGCAAAACAGTCTTCCAAAGTTTTGTGAGCTCATTTCGCGGATATTCAAATCCAGTGAGTCGGCTTGCTAAGGCGCTATACAATTCTGCTTCTCTAAGTAGTAGTTCACATTTTCTGTTACCCTTTTTTACTGCTGCTTGACTTGTGAATGTACCTCTATGCAATTCTAGGTAGAGCTCTCCACGCCATGCTTTCAATTTGTGCCCTCTATTTTCCTCCTTCAATCGGTCAAAGAAGTATTTGGGCTTTTCCTGGATGATTTTTGGCAAACCTTGTACGTCGTAGAGTCTTTGTGCACGTTCCATGTGATCAAGGACAGGACCTCCTCCACCATCGCCATGACCTTAATTGTAATTAAAGGGTAGCAACAACAATTGTTCAAAATAGAATTCAAAAGTTTCATCTCATTAAATAATAATAAACTTACCAAATAAACACAAGGAATGTTGAGATACTTCCTTGTCCTTAAAGTTCTCCTCATTGAAAAGAATCTCTTTCACTGAAAGGCTGGCATTATAGGTGTCTGCTGGAGGAAAATGAGCAAACACGCTGGATCCATCAATACCTTCCCACAAAAAGCTTGAGTTAGGGAATTTGTTAAAAAGATTCCAAGAGAGCTTTTGGGTGATGAATGAGTCGATCTTACTCAATCTCATAATTTGAGGCAATGCAGCAGAATATCCAAAGCTATCGGGAAGAGAAAACTCTGTGCAATATTCACCAAATTCTTCTTTGAAAAATCGTTGTCCATACAAAAATTGTCGACAGAAAGATTCACCACTTGGTAAAACACCGTCACACTCCACGTATGAGCCTCCAATTGCTGGTTTTTGCAAAGATATAACAAGAATGAGTTCTTAAAGTCATCATGATTAATAAAAAAACTTACGAATGAATCGTCCTTCCTTTGCCTTTTGCTTGATCCTTTCAAATAGCTCAGGATAATCTTCCTTTACCCATTCAAAGAGCTGTGCTTGTGACTGCACAAATTTATACTGTGGATACATGTCAATAAATCTCAACTGATTTGCCCAACTTCTTCCAGCTTTTCTTCTCGTCTCAGAGTAGGGCTTTAATAAGGGTCAGTAGCAAAAAGCGAAAAATTGCAAAACAATTAACCTCATTCACATAAACAAAACATACCCACAACCAAGCAATGTCAATATGACAATGGCCAACGGAAACGATATTGTGACAAGTATCTCCATTCTTTTTTCCCAAAAATTTGGCTGCAATGTCTCTTGCTCTTTGCCAACTGTCTCTGTCGTATGGGTCAAAACATTTAAGCATGTCATTTCCGGTAATAATTGCCTCTCTTGCTCTTTGCCTTTTGCTGTCAAACTCTTTGGCACATTCCATAACAATCTTGAAATCATACATGAGATCAAATGCTCTGATCGAATATGTATAAATATTATTAATGAGATAAGAGTAGCCATAGTTTGTAAACTCCAATGTCAATCAAATTTGAACTTGAGATACTCACAATCTATCGAACAATGCAATTTCAGCTTTTTTCAATGTGAAATATCTGTTAGGATCTGGAGGGTTAATTTGGCCATTCCACCCGTTTCCGAACATTGCATTACAGGCCATCTCAATATAAAAAGTAGCTCTTCCATCAGCATCCAACAAGTCAGCATCTATAAAGAACTCCTCACGTTTATCCTGTCGACAACAAGATTCAAGATTGAAGAAAATTTCATCATCAAGCATGTCAAGAAAATTAATCTTTGGACTTACCCATCCATCACCACCGTTTAATCCTTGAAGAATCTTTCCATTCTTGTCGAATAGCAATGCTTCACTATCACTATTCCATAGCAAATGTACATCCAATCCTTTCCACTGTGGTGGCACTTGCACATTCAACTCAAACCAAAAGGTTGTCCAACTTGGTCCAAAGCTATCTCCGACCTTGGCTTCCTTCTTCTCGTTTTGAAAAGCCTTCGGAATGATCTCTCCAAATAAAGGTCTTTTATAGAGTTGTTTGTATCCCTCTCCGGAAACGATTAATCCATCATTCTCCACCTTGTAAACAAACAAGCTTGAGAGCTCTCTCCGATCAGGGTAAATGTGTTTAATAATATTTTCGTTGGATTCAACGTTCCACTGATCTGTAGCCACAAAATGAGCAAAACGATCCAGCACAATGTTATCAGGTACTCGTTCCATATTTTTTTTAGATGTTGAGAGTGTTGGATGACGAGGTGAAGTAAAGAACCAGAATGGCTCATCTTTTGAGAAAAGGAATTGACACCTATTTGTAGGACATAACCAGCTATTTCCATTAAAGAGTTGAGCTTAAGACCTAATCATGCAGAGACTCGAGGAATAAGCACATTTTAGCGGTTATCTACCTCTTCTTAAATAAGGCATATGAAAAAATGAGATCAAAGATGCATCTTTTGTTAATGGCAGTTATTTCTTTTATCTTCATCATGTTCATTGGTGCATTTTGGAAGAGCAGTACGAAAAAGAATGATTCTATAATAATAACAAAAGAAAATGCTACGCTTAACAAAAATACAGTCTCCATACCGAAAATTATACATCAAGTGTATTTATAGGAAGACCACACAATGAAAGTGAACTGCCTCCGGGCTCAGAAAAGCAATGAACACTTTTAAAATGAATAACCCTCAATACATTCATCGGTATTATGATGATGGAAATGCGTTGAAATTTTTGATCGATCATTTTGGAGCCGATTCCAATGAAGTCTTTGCATTTCGGAATTTGCGTCCAAGGGCTTTCAAGAGCGACTTTTTGAGATGTGCCATTCTTTGGATTCATGGTGGCTTTTATGTGGATTCCGACATGTTGCTGTTGTCGCCATTTGAAAAATGGATACAAAAGAATGCAACCTTTGTTATTCCCGTGGAGATGGACAAGCCTTTTGGTTTCAGTAATGGTCTTATTGGAAGCATTCCTCGACATCCAATGCTTCGAACTGCCATGGACATGATCATTTACAACGTAAGGAACAAGTATTACCCAGACGTGCCGCGACAGCTTGAACAGAAAAATTCTTTCCTTTCTGTTCTTGCAGTTTCAGGACCAGTTCTCATGGGAAAGGTATATAATCGATATCTAGGAGAAGCTGATGAGGTTCCTCATAATCTCAATCTGGCTCCAACAAAGGGAATTCAAGTACTTGGATTTTGTAAAATACCTCCCAAAGATGAAGACGAATGGTACACAACTGTTCCCTTTCCTGAGAAATCTTCTGTGTGTAAGGGAGAAAGGTTATTCAAACAAGATATCCAGGGTTTAGATCAGAACAAGAAAGTACTGGAGAACCACATTACTCTACTTTGTACGATCAAAAGAAGGTGTTTTTATCATAAATTATTGATGACAGAACACAAAGCACCTTTGCTGTGAAAGAAACTTCCTGCTACGAGCTGAACTGAAACGATCAAAATGATGAGTGGCTAGGAAACAGAACAAAAACAGAATAACGAAGATCAAGAATGTTTAATGTAACTCGAATTATTTCTTTTTCTTGGCAGCAAAGCATTTTCCTCTCAACACCTTTCTCAAAATTTTCTTGAGCTTCAAAATTCTCTTCAAAGAAATCTTAATGACGCCCTTTCCATATTTACATACTTTAATCTTTTTAATTTGAGCTCTTAATTTGGAGAGTTTGACCAATCTTGCTTTAAGGAGCGCTTTGAGTTTCTTGGATAGTTTAATCTTCTTTAAACACTTCTTCAACTTTCTGACAAGTTTTTTAACCTTTTTGCAGAGATACTTTTTGATAAGTTTTCTGCCATACTTTCTGTTCACCTTTTTCACGAGTTTTCTATGAGCTAATGAATGTGCACTCAAGGTTGGAGTCTCTGCACGAATGCCTCCTTGAGCGGAAATGACACAAAGTGTCAAAGCAAAAAGAAGATTGCTGCTATTGCTGTTTTCATGGTTGTGGATTTGTTTTTTTGGTTTTGAAGCCATCCTTTGGATTTAAGGGGTTTTAAAAGTGTGTCATGAATAGGGCTCTTCTTAGATCGAAATCAAATGTCTGAAAGTATTGGGTCTTTCTTTCATCTCGGCAGTTTTTCTGATCACCATCCCTTTTTGAAATGAACAACGGTTTCATATTTCAGTCCAAATTTGGATCCACACATTGAAATGCACGTAACTGTCTAATCATCTTCGTAGTTCAAATTCAAACTGACTTATGGCTGATCAGTTGTTCCTTTTCAACTTGTGACAGAAACAAAAACATGAAAGACTGGTCCAACTCCCGCCAAAGATTTAGCGCCAAAAACGTTAAACTAGTGAACGTTAATCCTGAAAAAAAATTTTCACAAAAAAATGTCTGCAGACGAAATCCCACTCAAATCCTTCTCCGAGGATTCAAGCAACACAGAAGAGGAAAAGGATTCGACCGATCTCTTCATGAAAATGCTTGAAAAGAAACTGATGGAAGAGGGACAATCAATGGATTCCGGTTTTGCTTCATCATCCACAACATCCTCATCAAATAGAAAACCTCTCGCTCCACGTAAACACAAAGCAAGAACATTTGCAAAAAAGAAGGACCCACAAGAGTCCAGTAACAATGAAGATTCCTCTGAGAATGTTCAAATAATAACAACGACTAGCAGCACTCAACAAACTACAATGGAAGATGAACCACTTCCGCAACCTACTAAAAAACCTCTCCCTTCATCATCGAGTGCATCTCATTCTCCTCAACAGGATACAACACCTGTGAACGTTTTGGGTAAAATTTCAGAATCATGGTTCACAACTATTCAAGAAGAAAAGTGGAGTAGTAAGCGAGATGCTCTTTCAGAACTGAAACAATTAATTGATTACCCTTGTTTGGAAGATGGAGACTACTCACCCATTGTGGCTCGGATTCTTGCAGTCATTGAAGAAGAGAAAAATCTTGCAGTGACCAAGCTCGTCATTGAGTGTGTTGAACTGCTTTCGAAAGGATTGAAAGCAAATTTCTGTACATACGCAAGAGAACTCACTGAGAAACTTTTACCCAAGATGAAGGATAAGAAACTCAGCGAAATGATTGCCAATGCTGTTTCTTCCATTGAAGAAACCTCTGTTTCTTTCTCCGAATTAGCTCCTCTGCTTATTTCCTCCATCAGTAGCAAATCTCCCTTTGAAAAAATTGGAGCACTGAATTGTGTAGAAAAGTGTCTGTCTAGAAAATCAAGCTTTGCTGCAATTGAATCATTATTTACCGCTCTAACAGATGCATCGGTACAAGCCTCAGAAGACAGCAACAAGGAGGTACGGGAGGCATCATTCAAATGCCTTGGGCGAATTTTGTGGCTTGTTGGAGAGCGAAACTTTGATCCTTACTTTCCAAACTAGATAACATTCGAATTGAGAAGGTGAAGGAATTCAAGTCTAGTTTTGGCGCTTCACCTGCACCCATGCAGTCACAGTCCAAAACTTCATCTCAAAAACCAGAAGCAAAGAAACCAGACCCATCCATCAAAAAAGCTCCTCCTCAAAAGAATCCAGCTGTCAAGCGAAAGCAAGAAGAATCGACAGCAGCTACTACCAATGGCCCTCCAAACAAGAAAAAGACCATTTCCGTAGCTAAGCCAACGGTGGCAAGTGTGGACTTGGTTGTGACGTGTCCAGTCTCTAATGAAGAAGCTCTGATGAGAGCTGAAGAATTACTTCCATCCTTCATGGAAAATATTGGATCTTCACAATGGAAAGCTCGCTTTGAAGCCATGGAAGGCCTTCTTACCTTTATTTCTGAAATGGACAAGGATACACTTAATGAAAATGCCAACATACTACTAGTGACTCTTTACCAAAAACCTGGATGGAAAGATGCCAATGCACAAGTACTGGGCAAAGTCATAGAAGTTGCCATGTACATTATGGACCATTCGTTATCTCTTTCAACAGGAGCAGCTACCAAATTTATGGATGGAATGGTTGAAAAGGTGACTCAAGCCAAACTTAAAGACTCATGCCTAGAGTGTCTTTCCAAATTTTGCGAATACTTTTCTCCTCAGTTTGTTTTTGGTCAACTGTATTCACTTCTCAAAGATCACAAGAATCCAAAAGTCATTTCAGAATGGCTCACATGGATGTCTAAGACGTTGGAGGAGTTTGCCTTGCAAACTATTGATATTAAGGCCCACATCGAATTTGCCAAAACATGCCTGGGTCACAGCAAACCTGAAGTGAAAAAGGGAGCCACCATGTGTCTATGCACAATGAAACGATTCATGGGTGAAGGTTTGCTGAACTTTTTGTCAGATGTTAAACCTGCTACCTTGGACACGATCAAGAAGGACTTTGAAAAAGTTGAACACGACACTCCACCTGCAACCAGGTTTATCAAAGGTTCAAAATCAACAAAGAGTGGCGCATCACATGCTATGGCATTAGATGACGATTCGGAAGCACAGAGTACAAGTTGTGCCCTCTCATTCCAAGACCTGCTACCAAGAACGGACATTTCTGGAAAGCTCACCTCAAAACTGTTTAAGGACATGGAAGATAAAGCTTGGAAAGTGAGACTTGAAGCATTGGAAGAAGTGAAGAATATCATTGTTGAAGCCAACAAGAGAATTACACCAAATATTAACAATCTCATTCAGTCTTTAAAGAAGAGGCTCGATGACTCTAATGTTAAGATTTTGAGTACGACTCTTGAATTATTGGTATTAATCGGTGAAGCTGTTGGCAGTGCTATGGATAAGTTTACAAATGCTATTGTTCCATACATGGTTACCAAGTTAGGTCACAACAATAAGAGCGTTCGAGCAGATACTTACAAGACTTTGGAAAGCTTAGTCAAGTATATTCCAATGGAAAATATTCTGAAATCTATGGATAAAGTATTGACCAACGAGAAGGGACATCCAGACGGAAGAAAGGATGCTCTCCAATTTATTGATACGTACATGTCTGAGATGAAGATCAAGACGAAAGACACCTTTCAACCAATTGTCAAATCCATTATCAACAGTTTACAAGATCCAAAAGCTTGCTCTAGAAAATTGGCTGAAAGTATTTTGGAAAAGATTATCCAATCCACTGGCGCTGATTTTGTAAAGGAAAATTGTAAGGACCTTAAACCAGCATTTAAGACAACCATTCTCTCGATAGTGTCCAAGTATGAAAATATTGTACCAACAACGACATTGTCAAGCAATTCACAAGAACCACCCATCTCGACGGAAACAAGACAAATTGAGCCAAACAAATCTTACTCGACAACACAGGCTTCATTCTCTCAAGCAGCAATGACCATTGGAGATATTAAGAGACAACAGCAAGTTCAACAACAAACGCAAGCCAGGCAAACTATTGGACAATTGAGAGAGCCATCTCCAAGTCAAGAGGAGGAGAAGAACGCGGCATCACGAAGAACTCTCACACAAGCATCATTGTTCGCATCAACTCCATCATCGAGTACCTCTTCAAGGCCCATCACTGTGCCAGACAGTCCCAGTGCACCATCCACTCCTGGAAAGAGAAATTTCAATCAAGTGAAAGACAGTGTATTCACAACACCAAAGAAGATGAAGTTCACTCAGGCCCCAACCGATCAATTACTCCTTCTTTCTCCAACCAATCTTCTCACTCCAAGAAGGGTTCAAACCATCATTCCTGAACGGAAGGAACTCAAATTATCAGTTGATCAAGTGATTTCCATTCTCTCTAACACTAAGATTAGCAACTTTGAGAATGCCATGAACGCTATGAAAGCATTGGATAAGCTTGTTGAGACACAAGATATGGGAATTGCTATGAACCGAGAGGCATTGCTGTTTGCTCTTACCAACTTTTTTGAAGTTGTTTTTGACTCGGTTGTTATTGGCTTGTCAGGTCCAAGAATTTGTAAAATCATTATCAATACTCTCATGGGACTGTTTGAAGCAAGACCATTTGCTGTTGCAGTCACAAAGAAGTCTTTGTATCACCTATTGGATACTCTTCTCCGATTATTGCTCAATGAAAAGTTGCCATACATTGAGTATGGAGATAAGATGATGTCAGCCCTCAACAGCCTCATTCTCAGGATTCTAGAAAACTCTTCACGAACAACTGCCTACGGTTGCCTCATTTCCATGCTTGAAAAATCATGTCTGGATCATGAACGAGAACCATCCATTCTTACTCGAGTTTTGATCAAGTGTCTCAACAAACTTACCAAAACTTTGGAAAAGACTATTGGAATCATTGATATTAATAATGTGCTTTTAGATGTTCAACATTTTATGACGAACAATCCACAAACATTTTTTGAAGGCAAGGATGACAGTCCATTCGTGGCCATTAAAACAATTATTCAAACATTGGTGAGACTGAAAGGATCTACACTGAGAGCCAACATGAATGGACTCAATAAGGTCATGATTGCTCACATTGAGCATGAGTTGAACGTCATTTCCATTTCCAACTCCTCTTTGGTTAGCTCCTCTTCTTCGAGAGTGATCGGCTCCCCAGTTCGTTCTTGCTCTCAACAACAACAATCTGAGAGCGAGTTGCTTAAGGAAATTTGTACCATGATTGGTAATAAGGAAACCAACAAATCAGGCCTGTACAAATTGTATCACTTCCAAGTACAACATCCTGAATTCAAGTTGAGCGAGTTTTTGGCAACCACTCAATTTGGAAAAATCTTCCAGGATTATATTGTTTCATCGATTGCAAAAATTGCAGCTCATGAACAAGCAAAGAGCCAAAAGAAGTCATTGGGAAGTGAATATTTGACGAGCGTACCAACTAGTTCAACACTCTCCTCGACATTGACACCTCCTGAATCATCACGACCTGTCCTTAAAGATTTAACACCATCACTCTCAGCTATTAATTCAACAAGTTCAGTTTCAGCAATTGCCTCCATTGTTGAGAGTAGTGTAAGCACGAACAGCAACGGTCTCAGCACCACCAGCAGTCACACTACCTCCTACTCATCCAAGCCTCATCATTCTCTCTCTTCAGAAAGTATGAACAAGATGAAATTCTCTATTGATGACTATCGAAAGGAACTCAAGTTGAGAAGCTCATCTGCACACTCTTCACTCTCTTCATCGACAACATCTACAGTTTCACTTTCCAGCTCTTTGGCCAACGTCCAAAGCATTAAAGAACGGTTGGCCCAAGTTAAGGTTAATTCTGCATCTTCTATTGATTTGGAGTCAATTAGACAGAAATATAAGCAGCAATTATCAACTACATTAGTCACAGCAAATGCCAATAAGGAGAAGGAAAATATTAAAATGCAATAAATCGCACCACCTTTTCTAGTAGGATCTGCACAACACTCTGAACTTTCATGATCCTTACTTGAGACAAACTACATTTGTAGTTGATTCTTGTGTCTTCAAAGTGCGAACTTTTCGTAATGAATGTGAAGTATCGCAATCTTTCTCCTCGTACAATCAGCGCACTCTTTTGTTTCCATCATTTTAATAGAAACCGAACAACAGGAGAATTGCACGTATTCTTGTTGTCGCGAATTATTTCTTTGCAAAGAATCATGCTCGGTTTTTTAAGCCAAACCAAAAAAAATAGGCAAAATTCTCATTGGCTGTTGATCATTTACGTTCATAGACTTCTACACATCATCATGCTCAAATTATTAGAACTTGCTTTGAGCTTTGTTGGATCTGTGGTTGCCTTCGGCATCAATGTATTGGATATTCTAGTGTATTATCTTCTTAAATTTACGATTGGTTTGAATTGGGCCACTCACGATCTTCGGGAAGTTTTTAAAAACGTAAAATCCTACAGTGTTGAAGTTGATGATGGTTCCTATGATCCAAAAACTGAAACCAAACCAAGAAGAGCCATTGAAAGCAAGGACGGTTTGGCTTACACTCCCATTGAAGGAGTCAATACTATGAAGCAATTATTGGCTAAAGTCGTTGCCAATAACAAGGACAAACCTTGCTTGGGTTATCGACCAGCCATCCGTAAAATCGTTGAAAAGAGAGAAGGTCATGATTGGGAAATTATTGAATTCGCTGATTTGACCTATGAAAATTACGACAAGATTTACTCTCGAATTAGGAACTTTGGTGCTGGTCTTGCTCGAGTCACTGGATTGAATTCACGTGGTCTATTCGGAATTTATGAAGACACTCGAAAGGAATGGTTGATGGCTCTTCATGGTTGCTATCAATACAATATGGTTGTCATGACTTGTTACGCTAGTTTGGGTGATGAATCATTGTGTGCTGCCATTAATGAGACAGAGTTGCCTGGAATGCTTGTCAATGAGAAGAATCTTGGTAAAATTGCCAATGTTATTGTTCCACGATGCCCAAGCTTGAAGAATATCGTCTACACCAAGGCCCTCGTTTCCGATGAGAGCGATAAAAAGAAGACAAAGGATGCAGTTGAAGCCCTCGAGAAGAAGGGATTGAAGGTTTTACCTTTTGAGGAAGTTGAACAAATTGGTGAATCTGACTACAAGAGTAATAGTGTCATTCCTGTCAAGGAAGAGCCAACGACTGATTCTCTTGCGTTAATCATGTACACGAGGTATGTATGACGACAATTGATCTGAGTGGTATTAACATCGAAATGCATTTGAACTGAATGTACTTTTAGTGGAACAACTGCTCAACCCAAAGGAGTGATGCGTAAGTTTATATTTTTCATTTCATCACTGAGCTAACAAATTTCAATTTGACATCTATTGTACTTTACTTCTCATGCCTGTTAATTCTTCATAATAACATGTTAACAGTTTCACACAAGAACATTCTTTCAATCATTGCAGGAGCCGACCAAAAAATTGGAGATGATACAAGCATTGAATACAATTATCTTGCCTATTTACCACTCGGTATGTATGAATTTGAAAACTGAAAATTTTCTTATGAACGAACAATTCTGCTTTGTCTCTGATTAGCTCACATTTTGGAAATGGCTGCTGAGGTATGTACACGGTTTTATATGATAGTTGGAACGCAATAACTTGTGATTGAACAGCATGTCGTTTTGAAACGTGGTGGAAAAATTGGTTATGGTAATCCAAAGACTTTAAGCGACAAAGGAGCTAAACCAAAGGGTGATATTGAAGTCATTGCACCAACTGTTTTAGTTGGTGTTCCAAGAGTTTTTGACACAATCAAGAAGGGTGCTTTTGAGAAAATTAAATCATCTCCTCCATTTGTTCAATGGCTTTTCCACAATGCCTACAATTACAAATTAGATGCCATTAGACATGGAAGAGAATCCCCAGTATGGAACTTTTTGGTTTTCAACAAATTTAAAAAGCTTGTAGGAGGTAACTTGGCTTTGATTTTTTCAGGAGGAGCTGCTCTCTCAAAAGAGTCGCACGAGTTTTTACGTGTGTGCATGTCCTGTTCAGTAATTCAAGGATATGGCTTGACTGTAAGTTAGACTTTGTATTTAACTTGAATGATATATATAACGTGCTTGACTTATTGAATGAACAGGAAACATCCGCCGGTGGTACAATTCAATACGGCTACCAACCATTCACCACAAAGAACATTGGATCCCCCATTATTACTTGTCGTAAGTGTTTCTGAACTTGGTCTCACTAACCATGATGCATTACTCATCAACTAACCCATTGGTTGTGTTCTGTGAATTATTGACATAGAAATTAAATTAATTTCTGTTCCTGAAATGGGATATACCATCCATGACGAGGAACCTCGTGGTGAGCTTGCCATTAAGGGTAATAACATTTCTCTTGGTTACTACAAACAAGACAAACTCACTAAAGAATCGTACACATCTGATGGCTATTTTCTCACTGGAGACATTGGCATTTTACACAAAGATGGATCTTTCAGTATTGTGGATCGTAAAAAGAATTTGACCAAACTCGCCCATGGTGAATACATTGCTCTTGAAAAATTGGAGAGTGTTTATGGCAATTGTCCATTCGTCTCTCCAAATGGAATTATGGTGTATGGTGATTCAGATCGAGATTATCCTGTAGCTCTCATTTTGGTTCAACCCGGTTATACCAAACAATGGGCTCAAGAACATGGAATTTCAGGAGATTTGACTCAAATCATTAAGGACCCAAGAGTGATCAAGGCAGTTGCTGCCTCGTTGAAAGAAGAAGCAAAGAAGAATAATCTTCAACGAATGGAAGAAATCAAACATTTTAAATTATTGCTCGACGAGTGGACACCTGACAATGAGTTGTTGACTGCCGCCATGAAGCTCAAGCGTGCCAATATTGTGAAACGATACAAGACAGAGATTGAGGAAATGTATGCCACAAGACAATAGTTGTATCACTACCATTGGTTGAATCTTGTGGTCTTGGTATCCTTTCTGTGTGTGCAAATGCATTATGATCATTGTATGTCATGGACTGTTCACGAATGAATATTTATAATCATTATTTATTGTATACTTGCAAGTTGTATGAACTTGATCCGAAAATGCCATTCCTTAAAAAATGACCTCACAACATCAACACGCTGTATTGAAAATGTAAGTGATGATGAGGCAGAGTTGTATATTGATAGAGATAATTTACCTTGATAATGCCTCGGAATTTGGTGACCCATATGATCATGTATTCAAAGCGAGAAGATGAAAATGGCGTCAAAAAGTAAAATACTTTGGGAGTCGGATTGGTCGGCTGGCCTTCCCTACGACAACAATAAGGGAGAAATTGCAATTAGTAAGTGATTGATCATGCCCAGCTGCGTCTCATTTTGCATATTCATTTTGAAACACCCTCAGAAATTCCAAAAGAAATATTGAAATGCCAACAAGTGCAGAGGGAAATTGTGTTTTCGTGCTCTCAACCCCTCAAAAATCTTTCACTTGTTCAGCTTGTAAAGCTCAACGGAAACGACATTGAGAGATGGGATTTTGATTTCGGTTTTGTTATTCCAAACAGCGTCAACTCTTGGGAGTCGGTGATAGAAGCTGCAAAAGAAGGCACCATTGGTCCTGAAGTATTGTCCGGAAACGTGACCATTGACACTGCTTTCTATGATGGTGACAACTTGGTTGCATCAAATCGAGTAAGGGTGTATTATGTTTAACGTATTTGTACATTAAAGTTTACGAAAGTACTGCATTTCATTCTTGTAATTCAATGCAAATTTATTCCATAGTATCCATTGTATCTTGTACTGTTGAGGCATTTCCTGATGCAACTGATGTCGAGAGAATGTACTGACTTTGGAAGCCTTCCAAAAATGTTTGAGATCGTTTCACATCCACAAACAACGCAAAAACTCTTCTTATATCTTCCGTACCAACCTCGGTGCTCTTTCTTTTCTGTGCAACAAGAGCAGATGTCGTAATTAATTGTAACGCATAACGCAATGACGTGTTTCCTGCAATTGATACCAACAGGTCGAGAGCCTTGTCACTCAGTTTTACATCCTCTTCTTCACATCTAATTTGAATAATCTGTTTCAATTCTTCTCTGCTGTAAGAAGAGGTAGAAATAATTAGTGTACGATCTAGCAAGTCAATTGGAATACCATGAGGGCTCTTAATATCAGTTCCTCTTACAGTACTATTACCACGGTTTGTGGCCATAATCAAGATGGGTGCCATGTCACTTTCAATGGCTCTATTCAAGAATGAAAAGCATTCAATGTCCAGCATGTGAACCTCGTCAATAAATAAAACTCCAGGAACGATTTCTGCTTTACCTTCTTCTCTCCACTCAGCCACTTTTTGGTCAATTTGTTCTCTGACCTCAGACTTAATTTCTCCAGTGTCTCCAGCAAAGAGAGCAATAAAACCTTGACTTCTGCTATTGATGACATCAATTTCGTGTAATGTTACCATGTGTTGAGACTCTTTTCTCTTTTGTAATTCACCAACTGGCGTTTGAACAAATTTTGTATTTGGTCCCATTGCGTCATAGTCACCAGTTGCAGAAATTGAACGACCTAGTTTTGTAATTTTTCCTGTTGCCTTATCGATGGAAATAACGTCCTTACTTTGAACTTTTTCTTTTTGCAAACCTTCAATCATCTTAGCACCTAAATCATAAATGGTCTCCATATCTGTTGTTTTTAATGTGATTTTACCTGTTTTGCCTTGTGACGCGCTGCTAGCATCGAGAGGTCTGTCAATTTGAATTTCTACCACTTCTCCTTCAATAACTTCGGACTCTTCGGTTATACGAACTCCAATACTTCGTCTAAATGCTTGTGTTAAAGCCTCAGTTTTGCTCATTTCAAGTGAGAAAATTTCAGAGCCGGCAAGCATTGTGAATGGAGTTTCAGGTCCTAGAGACTGAGCCATGGCCATTGCGATGGCTGTTTTGCCTGATCCTGGAGGACCTGTTTTTCATAATGACCAAAGAGAGTTGAAAAAAGGGCCGTTTCGATTTCAGGTTTAAATACATTCCGATCAATCGACAAAATCACAAATTTCATTATTTCCACCAAATGTTTTTACAAGTAAATTTTGCAAATAATAAGACAACAAGGTAATCCGAACATGTGAAAGCATTGGTAACCAAACAGTCAGAAAAACGTTTCAATTAAATGTAAGAATATTAGTTAGTAACAACCTATGAACCTATGAAAACATACCTCCGATAAGGATTGCTCTACCAGCAATTTTACCTTCCTTTATCATTTGAAGAATTACTGCAGCTGCCTTTCTAGCCTTTTGTTGTCCGACCATACCTTCAGAGCTTGCACGAGCAGAGAAGGAATCATCCACACCGAGACCACGAATATGAGAGTGAGCTCCCACTCGTTCTACTCGGGTGATATCTTTTACTTCCTGATTGATTTTTACAGACTGCACACCGTGTTCATTGATACAAGTTTGTATTCAAGAAGATGGTGAGTAATACAATACAGTGAGACTCATCATTTACTTACCATAGTGGATAGAGTTGATGAAAATAATGATGGCCGTATGATTTGTTGTGGTTGTATGAAAATTATTCAAAAAAGCCGAATACAAAGACTGTTTATGCTTGTTCCGGTGATGAATAATTTGAATTTTTTTTGTATTTGGATTTCTTCATCTCGGAAGCAATTCTCTTCATCAATCATGATGAAGAGACGATTAGAACCATCGTTCTTTCTTTACATGCTCTTGCCATGATGATCCTTATATCAAGAAGATGAAACAAACTCATGGAATTCCCTCTCAAGGAATTTGGGTGAGGTTCAAAAATTCCGTTCACAATTAAAATTTGTTGTTAGAAAAAATATTTTCAAGCTTTCATTTCGTCTTACGCTGTAATTACGCAATCATTTCCTTCATTATCATCATCATCATGGACTACGTACAAGTTGGAGAAGCTTTTGTCAAGCACTATTATAGTACTTTTGATCAAAATCGTCAAAATATTGCTCCTTTATATACTGACAACAGTTTACTCACTTGGGAAAAGGACAAGATCCAAGGAAGAGTCGAGATTTTGAAAAAGTTGACTGAATTACCTTTCAACACTGTAAGACACGATATTAACGTGTGCGATTGTCAGCCAAGTATGTCCGGAGGTGTCAATATTTTGTGTACTGGAAGTGTTGTTGTAAGTATCACACACCAAGCGTTGATGAATAATGAAATTTTAATTCATGAATTAATATGAATCATTAATTTTACATTCCTTTATGAAAACAATTAATTTTTGGACTAAATGTTCCAATGATACAAAACTCAACAAAACGGAATGAATCTACGTTGAATGTATTTTTGCATGTTGCCATACACTTTGGTTTGCTTCGTTGCGTCGTAAAATAACACATCAATTCCATAACATGATATGGATCACCCACCACCTGTATTACACTTTTTCGTGTAATAGATTGACAATGAACATCCACACCCATTCTGTGAATTCTTCCACTTGACCAATGAAAATGGTGGTTTCTATGTGACCAATCACATCTTCAGATTCAACTATGGTGCTTAAATAAACAACATCAACAACAATGATAATGATACAAACACTTTGGTTCTCTCTATCCTGATCAACGTTGATGCAAGGCCGTTGGCGTTCGAATTGAAATAAGGAAACAAAAAAATCACTCCGTCTATTCTGCTTTGAATAAGGCAAGAAAAATTCTCTACTGTTCCCTTTGAGAAGCCTTGTTGAACTCGGAGTTCAAAACGTGAGCAACCTTATATCTTATTCAGTTATTTCATCGTTTCTTAATTGGTGATTTTGAAATCAAAATTATTAGTGTTATTTGTTGCAATAATTTTAACGTTAGCCTTCATCGTCATTTGTTCTCCGTAGTGAGAGGAAAGTACTCAACAAAATTACTGGGGTTCTTCTTTAATATTACCCACATCAATTGTGTTTCGGAATCAAATTCTATCTCTTCAGCAGACATCTCTAAAATCACTCCACAGTATTTTCCCTTGTTTAACATCACAGCCAACGTCAACCATCACAAACGCAAATAATCAACATGTCAAACAAGCAACAAAAAAAGAGTAAAGGGCCACTGCTGTTGCTGAACCCTCTTGATTATCCTCTCTCGCAAACAGCTCCTTTCTACACATCACTATCACCTCTCCTTGCTGCCACCACAACAACGATTGAAGGAGGTATAGCAGAGTCATCATCAGCTGCAAGTTCTGATCGAAACAAAGTTTATTTTCTTCCTTTTTGTTTTACAAACTCACTTCAGTGTCTTTCAACTATCAAGACCCTCTCCTATCTATTTGATTTTGTGATTTTAGAACTTGAACAACAATTCCCTTTATTATCACCCGAGGACGAGGAAGAATTATTTACAAAACTTCTCGGTACAGAAAATTTATCATCACCAACATCAGCCGACGAAACTTTATCTCATCAACAAGAAATGAGCGAAACAGATTCACACCAAATTCAGTACGATCACGAAATTGTGAAAAAGTTTGTTGCCGAACTCAATGAAACACTCAAGAGAAAGCAAACAAAAACAAGCGGTGTTGACGAAAAAGCTTATGAAAAGCTGTGGAATCAATTAACCAATCCCAGCTTGGCAACTGTGTACTTGACTGTATTATTAGGAAAACTTTTAATTCTTGAAGAGAAGGCATTGAAATTGAAACAAGACTTGACAGAAAACTCTGAAAATGATCAATATGTTGATGACAAGGAAATATCATTGCAAGAAGTCATTGAAAGTCTTCAACTAGGTTCTCAAAAATATGACGCTCACAATCCACTTCTTGCAAAGAGAAAGGAAGTCAAAAATAGGTACGTATTCTTTCAGCGCTGTGAATGATTGTCGAATTGAATCACAATCGGTCATGAATTTCAAATCATCATATGTACGGTCATCAATTGGACCTTCTCACCGCAACATCATCGTCGAACGTCATCATCATTACATTATAATTTTCAACAACATTCTCACAAAATCCTCACATAACACAAAATCATCACAACAACCATAGACACTTGGTCGTTCAAGTAGATGAACGTATCTCAGAGTTTGTGAATACATACTATGACCTTTCAAAACCTGGAGAGTCCACGACAAGTACCTCTGGCTCAGCTTCCGTCACATCTGACGTACTCACCAATGACGATTTGGAACTCTCCGATGTCATTTCCTCTCTTCAAGACAACAAGTGCTTCTCTTTCAACACAAGCTTCTTTTCTGATGGAGACTACTTTTCAAAGGCCCAATTGCACGAGAGATCAGCAATCATGCTCTCTCTCATTTTTGTATCATCATTTTACAAGTTTGATTTTCAAAATGCTTCACTCATGTCTGTTCTCCAACTCTGGAAAAACCTTCGTTTCCAATGCCATAACGATTCCATAGGAGAAGAGATTTGTGAAGCATTATGCCCACCTGTTGACACTCTGTACAAATATATGCATGTTTGTGTGGACTATGATGTTGTGAAAGAATCTGATATTGCTTTAAGACCATCCTTGAGCTTGCATGATCCACTTACTTCGATCGGAGCAATTATTTATGAGAGACTCAAGACTGTTGTCTCACACTTGCCCAAGTATACAGAAAATGTGCTGAACGATCTCATGACATTGGTCATTTCCACATGTTCAAACAAGTCTCTCATTTCAGAGAGTTATGATCCTATAGCTCTTAAGAATGTTTTCAATTTTATGAAAATATTTTTACCACAACTTGTGATTTCTAGAAAGAGCAAAAAGTTACCAGAGCTCATGTCACTTTTGCAAAGATTTTTCCTTGAGCCTCTCCCTATTGGTGGTTTGTGCCACAATGTTTTAAGTATGTGTCTTAAGGAACAAAATAATCCTGGAATTCTCATGAGAGAACGATTCGAGAATAGTGTACAACGAGTTGTTGTGAAAGGAAAGAGCATCATGAAGAGAAGAAAGGTTAACATTCTTTTCAATGGATTTTCTCACTCTGCTGATCATTTGATGGAAAGAGTTGACATGAGTAATAATTTTGCTGAGGACGATATTATTCAATGCAGAGCTAATTTGGTTTTGAACATTTTTGACGAGTCTGCAAACTCAGAGGTCAAGAAAATGTCAAAAGAATTGGAAAAGCTCTCGGCAAATGCCATTTCTGAATACTATGACGAAGTATGTGCTGCATATGCAGAGGAGAGCAAGCTCTTGAACCTTGCCAAGCAAATGCAATCATTCAAAGCAACAGGTGAGGTTTACAAGTTGGTAAGAGCTCAAGCTCCTAAATTACCCGATGTTGAGGTCGATCTCATTGTCATGCCTGAAGAGGATGAATTGACTAAACTCAAGATGGAGAAGAAGATCTTTCCTCGCTCATGTTATTACGACAAGCTTGAAATGTTGATTGAGAATGCTCGTAAGGAAGCACCTCAAGACGCAGAATCTGTTCAAATTGATGTTGCTGTTGCAGGAGGTAGCGGAACTTTGCATCGCTTTGTTCACTCTCTCTTCTTGGCACACAAGAATAACATTTTCAAGACAAAACCAGTTGTGGACTTGAGAGTATACTTGTTGCCACTTGGTATTAACAACTATCTCTCCAGCTGGCTTGAAAAGTACGATGGATGGTATTCGAGACATGTATTCTATCCTCTTCTTTGTAAGATTCCTGTATTACCACACTTGTTCTCATTCAATAGAACTACAGCAGATGACTTTTTTGATAAGAGATCAGGTAGATCTTATTCCTCTGCGAGAAAATCAAGTCTTTTTGTTCCTCACATGAAATTGAGCAAGAGAGATCTTGTTAAAACCACCGAATACAAGCCAAACAAGAAGGTCAAGACTCCGCACAAGTTCATGAGAAGTCTGTTGAATGACTATTTTATTGATGGCAACGTCTCTTATCCAGTTCACATTTACAATACACAATGCTTGACCAACGAAGTCATTATCATTCCCTCTGGTACTCAAGATGCTCAAAAATCCAAATCTACCAAGACCAAGGAATTTATTTCATTATCGTTCTGTCAACGATTGGATATTGGTATTTTGGCAGAGGCTCACTTATTCCAACGTGAGAACAAGATTGAAGCTTCAAGCATTGAAGAGATTTTGGATAACAAGCAATTCAAATTTACAGGTACCCCACTCACTGTCAGCTATATTCCAATGGATCCTACTGGTGAAGAAAACCGTGCAGCTGAAATTCAAGAACCTGCCAAGACGTACAATTCAATTTCAATTCAATCGTGTAGCTTGTTTGGAGACAGAGGTTCTCTTGTCGCTCCAAGTCAGCCTTGGTTAGAAGTATTTGTGGAAGAGACTGGAAGTAAGAAGAAGAAGAAGATGAGAGATTGTGATGTTGGAACCAATTATCATGTCGGTTCTGTCACTATTGAAAGTTCTACCTTCCAACAATTTTCTGTTCTCATGGATGGTGAATTGCATGGCCCGTTCCACAAGGTGATTATTAGCGTCCCACAACAGACATTTAAATTGCAGACATTTAACAATGTTGACATTTATTGAGGTTGTAGAACGAGTAAACACATGTGTTTTTTATTAATAACAAATTCTACACTATTCCATCAATCAAAGCAACAATATCGTCCCTTGTTGGAACCTGCTTTACAAAACCTTGTACATTGTTGTCAACCATAGAATTAGGAGTCTACTTTAAAAATAATAAACAAAATAATATCAAGAGCTCCCCTAGCTCAGTTCGGTAGAGCGTTGGACTTTTAATCCAACGGTCGTGGGTTCGAGCCCCACGGAGAGCGAAAGAAATTTTTTGTTTGAACACAATTATGAGGAATGTCAGAATCAATAATATTCATACAATAGACGACATTGTCAAAAAACTGAATTGATAATCGACAATGTATTTTACAGCTATTTTCTTCTTAGAAATCACTTTTCCCTCCCGAAAATTATTGCTAAAGAAAAATGGACGAAAACTCAACAGAACCAACGACCTTAAGAAAGAGGATAGAGAGAATGAATTGGGAACGTATTAAGGAGGATGAGCTGGAACATGATTTCGATTCATTGGAAGAAAGTGATGAAGAAGAAGCGTTGGAAAAAGAAAAGTATTCCTTCTCTCACTCCAAGTGTGTTGAAGAATCCGTCCGAGTTGAAGACAGTGTGGATGTATTTGCAACCACAAATCAATTGGAGAAATATCTGATCAAGTTTAAAGTATGTTGTTACGGATAAATCTTTTCTATTAACGCTTGCTTGATTCTATCCCCATGAAAGAAAAACCCGGCTTTCCAATTTAAACGCGATAAAGATTTTCATTTCGTTAAAGAACAGCTTCAATGCAATGCAAGAACCATCGTTAAGGAGGAGTTCAAATCCATTGAAGAGACTGTCATGACCAATCAAAACCCATTTGCTTTTATCAAGGAAAATATTCTCTTTCTTGGACATGAAGATAAGAAGAACAAAATGTGGGAATATACCTATCAAGTTGTAATATCATATTTCTTTCAACTACTCTTCTACAGATCTAAGAATTTCAAGACTGGAAGGTAAGTCCATTCATGAACACATTTTTATTCTGAACAATTTTTAAGCCAAGAACTGCATGAACTTAAAGAAATGATCAACTCTCTGAAGAACATTGATTCTCAAACTACAACACAGCAAGCCAAAAAACTAAAGAAGAGCAAAACTGCTCAACCCGATTTTTTTTCAACTTTCAATATTGATGGAGAGTCCAGGTATTGGCTGGTTTCCTTTGTTGTAGAGCTTCAAAGAAAAGGTTTGAAACCAAAGCAAGACCATAAGGATACATTTAAGAGCTGTTTATGGTTAAAAAGTGGAATTCGTCAATGGCTCAATTATTTAACAACTGAAAAGAAGCTCAGCGTTGAAAATTGCAAAAAGATCCGAGTGTTTGGAGCTTTGGTTGATAAGTTTAGAATATGTTTTTTAGAAGGAAGAGCACGACCTTGTCCAGAGTTAAGAGCTTCCTATCGAGATCATGGATTACCTATCTCGTATGAAATAACTGCTCTTCCAGTTTTAGATTTAGCCAGGACGACGATTTGGCTGTAGCTGCTCAATATTTGGCTGATATTCAAAGATTTTACTCCCAACTGTCTTTTACTGAGTGCTTGAGTGATTTATTTGCTCCAGAAACGAATTATACCAAAGATCTTTGTCAAAGAATTCCAAAATGTGAAATTTCCAACAATTATGATACCAAAGACATCCTCAATAATCCCTTTTCGTCATTGGCTCAGGCCAGTTCTTTCATTGAGTCACTGTACAACGCTTTTACATTGGGAAAAGAAACGTTTGTTCCAAATCCCTACCAGTGCATGATAATTTGGTTTTGTGCTAAAAGTGAAATTCCAAAAATTACTGGTGCTGATCATTTTTGTAATGGTGTGTTTGCAGCATTTGGGATTAGAAATGAATTGCAACCCTTAAAGTTTTACACTATCACACCCAACGGCTTGTCTTGGGAATACATTTTGCATCACAGTCCCAGAAGTGAGAATCGCCAACAGGATGCTCTTATGAATATTTTAAAGCTTGTTGGTGTTCAAAGATGCTCCAACGAGTTTAATATTTCATCACATGATGGAATTACTTTTTGTACTCTCGCCTGGTGTAAGGAATTAAGTCAGGAAGTATTTGTGAAGATTACCTCTCGAAAGGAGAATGTAGAGGTGATGAATAAGGTGAAATCTCTTGAACATGAAGGAATATGTAAGATTTACAGATATGAAGTGGTTGATTCTTTTTACAGTGCTCGGCTTTTTATCACCAATTTTTACACACTTCTTGAAATGGATGAGAGCAAGATTAATGTTTGCGAACTTTATGTCACAATTCAAGAGAAGCTTGTTCCAATATCAGAATCAAAGTTAGATTTTTCAAGTATGCTCGAGCAAACTTTGGACGTTGTCGAGTTTCTTCACTCCAACAATATTGTTCATTCTGATCTTTCATTGAACAATTTCATGATTAGACCTGCAAAACATGGAAACCCGAAATCAAGGATTGTATTGATTGATTTTAATAATAGTTTTTTAAAGAAGGAGTGTGGATGTATACTCTACACTGGTACAGAATTACAACTTTTTAAATTTCCATACACTCATCCAAGAAAGGAGTGGAGAGGAAGTGTTTTACGTGATACTTATGCCTTGGGTATTGTCGTTGCAGAAATGCTAAAGATATTCCATTTCAAGGAAAAGAGATTTCGATTCTATAGCTCATCTTTGGAAGAAGCAAGAATTCAAGTACTTGATTATTTAAAAAAAGTCAAGGATCAAAACAGAAACTTTGAATCCATGTTTAAGTTCGTTGATACGCTTCTGAACATTAAGGAAAAGCTCTCCTCCTTGCATGAGGCCAGAAAATTATTAACAGAGAGAATTCTTCAACCATTAGACTTGAATTGATCAAGAACAGAAAATCCGAGTGTAAGATTCATTCCAAAAGTCCAGTTCATCAACAACGACGACAAAGAAAATCAGATTGTAAGATTGTAAATAAAGAAGTTTAACTGAGGTTGTTAGACGTTCGAAAGAACATCGCGTCATACCAATACTGGCCAAAATAATTAAGTAAGAGATGTTGCTGTTAGCATCCTAATCTTGTCAAAACAATAAGAATATAAAGCTTCACTTGGAAATGGAAAAAATCTCTGAAATCTAAAGCTTTTTAAGGGGTAAGATTCGTTGGCTACACAAGTTTGTCCATGATTACTGGTGGACACGCACTCGTCGTATTTGGAAAGCTATTCCATCACATTTCTGTCAGATCGAAATGGTGATCTTTTCCAGCTCAAAAAAATGTCATCCTCTTCTCCACGCCATTTATTTGTTCTTACGCTTGTGGCATTGTTTTTTGCCGTAACGTTGCTCATCACCAAAGATCAGCAACACCTTGTCGTTTCTCATTTGTTGACAACTGACAGCGCTCCCAATCTTCTCACCGCCAGCACCACCGACGAGTCCTACAACTCCAACAACAACGACCACCAAAGTCTCCTTGTCCATGTGAAACTTCTTGACCATGTCTTGATGACTCACTCCATTCTCGAAACTCTTGCTTCTCTCATGAGAGTTGAATCTTTTCGACAAGATTTTCAATTCTCTTCCACTGAGAGTTCCATCTTTACCACTCGTCTCACCAAGCATTTCATTCAAACTCATCTCTCGAACGATCCGTTCATTCAAAGCCATGTCGAATGGATCAAACAAGTTCCCAATGAATATAAACTCACTTTTCCACAATTGACTTTGGAATCATTGAAATTGCATGGAGAAGTGAAAATTATTTATGATCGCAAAATGACAAGTGTAGAGAGAATGAATCGACTTTTAACCATGAAAGAATGGTTTCATACACGTTTGCAACATACTCTTACTCAAGAATTACTTTCACTGAATATGGAACAAGTCTTTTCTAGTATGAAACGTTTCAATATTCGAGAATATTTTCGATTCCAAAATGAAATTCCACAAGAATGGTTTCGAAATGACATTTCTGTACAAGATTCTAGTCATGGTCGTACTGGAGAAGAATCAGCAGTTGACAATGGTGTTGATAATGATGGTAGTAGTAGTAGTAATGATGATTTCATTCATCCCGTTCATCAAGTCAAAGCATGGCTCGAGAACAAATTGACAGAATTCTTTAATTTAAAGTTTGACTTGAACTTGGATGGACATTTACACATTTCACTCTCCAATTTCAATGCACAAGTTTGGGATCGTCTCGAACGTGCTGAATTTTCACATGAAAGTGTTCAACTTTTATCGAGAAGAGAAGATTTACAACGTTTCATGAATTCCATTCCAGAATTGTCTCATTTATGGGATTCCATTTCAAATCAAATGGGTTCTCAATTATTGGATCAATTATTGGCTGATCCTTCTGTGAATTACATTACAAGAACGACTCGAATTGGTTTGGACAATTTAGAAATTAACAAGATGGTTCAAAATGGAGGAGGTAATAATAATACCTATTTCTGGAATCATGGAATTACAGGAGAGGGTGAAGTGTTGGCCTTTACTGATACAGGTATTGATCCAAATCATTGTTTCTTTTCAGGTGTGAATGAGTCCTATGTCAATGTTAATATGACCAATCGTAAAATTGTGTACATTGATATTCAAGGAGGTCTTGGAGATTATGCAGATAATCATGGTCATGGTACTCATGTAAGTGGACATGTTGTTCATTTCTTTTTTTTAATGTTTTTCTTAACTTTCTAATTTTGGTGATTTCCTTTTTAATCAATTTCACAAATACTTGACTTGTACATTAAACTCCACCAAACACATAGGTTGCTGGTACCCTTGCAGGAATACCCTCCAACTTTACACCCTCTGTCAATAATGAAATAGGTGTGGCCATTGGTGCCAAATTATATGTTGTGGATGGAGACAAAACCAGCGGACTCATTTCCTTCTCGAGCATTAGTACCTATCTTCGAAATGCTTTCAATCGTGCCAAATCATGCATTTCTTCTAATTCATGGGGTTGTAACCCTAAATATTCGTGTTCGTTTGATTGTGTCTGTCAACAAACTCTTGCCAATGGTACCAAAGTTCCAATTTCCAATGACGAATGTTTAGCAAGTATTGGTCGAAGATGTTGTGAATTCTGTAACAAGTACGATTTTTATGGATATGATTTGGATAATTATTTGGGTACTGTGAATGATCAAGTGACATTTTTTGGAAGTGCTGGAAACTCGGCCTCGATGGCATTGTTAGGAACTATTGGAGGTTCTGCTCCGAGCAAGAATGGTGTTGCTGTAGGAAGTATGTACAGCAAGGATACCATGTCTTCATTTTCGAGTAGAGGTGAGTTTTTTTTTGACACGACTCGTTTTCTGACATTTTTTTGTATTATGTTCCATATTGCTTGACTATAATGAAAACAGGACCAACTGTGGATGGAAGAATCAAACCAGACATTGTCACTCCAGGAGATGGCATTGCAAGCGCACTCACCAAAACGTCTTGTTCTCTCACTTCCAAATCAGGAACTTCAATGGCTTGTCCTGCTGCTGCTGGAGCTGCTGGTCTTGTTCGACATTATTTCAATAAGAATAATCAACAAAAATTGAAAGAACTCGAAATTGGAAACAAGACAGTGACTGGTTTGACACTTTCTGGAACTCTGGTCAAGGCCATGATGATTCATTCTGGAGAACAAATGATTGGATCAGCTGCCAATTTAGGATATCCAATGAGTCAATTGCCAGTTCCAAATAATTTCTTTGGATTCGGAAGAGTGAATTTACAAAATGTGTTAAAGATTGATGCTGATCCATTTTCTGTGAACAAGATTGGAAATTTGAGTATTGTGAATCGAATGTATTTGGATGTTTTGGATTCGGTCAAGTTCCAATTTCAAGCCACACGAATGACCAATGTCAAAGTGACCATTACATGGTATGATTTACCTTCATCATTATCTGAAAAAGAAGCTGTGAAAAAGTTGATCAACGATTTGGATTTATTGGTCACGGTTCAAAATTCGACCACAAGTGTGTTAAAAACTTTTTATGGTAATCTAGAGCTGACCAATAACAGTGCTCATGATTCAGTGAATACTGTTGAGAGTGTTACTGTGAATGCAATTCCAAGTGGAAGTTTTGTGAATATTAGTGTCACTGCCAAATCTACCAATAAGGGTAAACAAGCATTCAGTATGGTCGTGACAGGTGGCATTTACTTGATTCAACCTTCTTCAACAAGTGTCATTACTCCACCGCCACAACTCCTTCTCCCTCACCTCAACCACAACCCATTCAATCAAGTCCCAAACCAAAAGTTTCTTCCTCTCAACAGACAAACCCAAAACCAAGTACACAAAGAGCTCAAAACTCGTTCCAAGTGAAACCCATGTATTTGTGGATGATCATGATCATGATGATTGTGTTGAATGTTATGAATTGGATGTAAAAGAAGACTTGAATTAAAGGTTGTTAAAGTTTTTCAAAAGAGAGGAGACAAGCCTGTCATCGATCAAAAAAAAAATATTTTCATACAGCTGGGTGTGATTTGCACACACACACACACAAACACTTATTGGACGTGATATTGTTGTATCCATCTTGACAGTATCTTCTTGATCATCATCATTCCGTAAAATCTCCGCTTCTTTGATTCCATTCACACATTTAATTAAATTTTCATCAACAACAACAACCCTATAAAACCATTCGCCAAACCCATCAATAATAATAATAATAACAACAACCATCATCATCAAAGATTTATTCATCAATCAATCAAACACACACGCACACACATACGCACACACACATCCAAATGGTCATTCAAGTCTATCGATATATTGTCTCTGCAAAAACAAATCCTTCTCTCAATGCAGTTGGATGGAGATGTCGATTACAACTCGAAGAAAAAGATCTCGGCTATGAAAATGTGCTCATCATTGATGAAGCCTCTTCACGAAATACATTTGTCAATTCTGATCACTTCAATCAACACATTATGGAACCCACAATTAATCCAAAAAAAGAATTACCTGTTTTGGAAGATGGAGGAGCCATCATTATTGAAGAAGGAGCTATTATGCAATATCTGGAAAGTAACTATTCCGATTCATCAAGTACTTTATTACCAGATTTTGAGAATGATCGTAACAAGTATGCCGAAGTCATGTCTCTCTATCATGAAGCATTGAATGCTTACAATTTCTCTAAAGATATTCTTGACGCTCTGATTAAAGATGATTCAGTCATGATAAAATCAAAAGAGTTCAAAGTTCGTGTGCAATATTGGAAGAAAAAGATGAGAGACGAATTGAAACATTGGAATGAGTATTTGAGTCAAAAAGAATATTTATGGCCTCTTATCAATGGAAAGAGATTGAGTTTGGCAGATTGTGCCTTTTATCCATTGTTAGCAATTTTAATTCGATTTGGATTTGATTTGAAGGGATTTGATAATTTGCAAAATTATTTTCAACGTGTGACAAAGAGAGAGAGTGTCAACAAGACAAGACCATCCAAATGGGATAGTGAATTGATTGAACCATGGTTGTCTGTCTTGTAAAACATGCTGTTGTGTGTGTGATTTTTACATGACACTTGTTAATTTCATGAAACATTTACAATGAAAAGAGAGCATTAAATTTTATAAATTTGGCAAAAAAGCCGCCAAAAATATCAGTTACACTGTAAATTTCGTTGAAATGAAATTTTTAAAAAAAATTTTCAAAGAAACGAAATCATCAAACGAAATTCATCAATAACGGAATCTCTTTTGGGGCTTTTTAAAGAATTTGCAACAAATCCAATCTTGAAATGAATGGAACGATCAACAGCAATTATTCTCCACTTAAACCAGTGCCTTTCGTGAGAGGACGGAGTAAATCTCCACAAAACTTGTTCTCGGGATTTCTTCCGTCGAGAACACCAAGTAGTGGTGATCTCCTCCAACAACAACAGCCAACGAAAAATACATCAGAAGCGCTGACAACTCTGTCAGCTCAACTCACAGCCAAACATCGATCTAACTTATTAAGAATGTCCAATTTACCTGAAAATACATCAGAAATGGGCAATGACAATCAATTTGCAACGTCGGAGAGAAGGCAAAAAGATGATGACAATCAGTCACAAACATCGTTTGCGCAGTCGGTGCTTTCAGGAAAGATGACCAAGTTGACACAACCCAAAACAACGAAATTATTTAACCTTGAGAAGACGAAAAACGAAGCATGGGCTTCGGTTCTGGAAACTAAAAAGAATTACACCAAACATCAAAAGTTTTGTGAAATGTTTGTGGACTTTTTAAATTCAGATATGGCAGACCGGTTATTTAGTTTATGTGTATTGTATATTTGTAATTTGTTAAATTATGAAAGAGCAAAGGTGAAATACGAATTGAAGTAAGTTATCGAGTCAGTTCAATTTCATAACTATGACAACAAACACCATCAGACTCACGGAAGAATATAAAAAACAAGAAATGGAGGCAAAAAAGGAATGTATTGATAATTTATCAGAGCTCAGTTTTGCATACTCGCAAATTTTACAGGAATACACCTTTCGAAGTCCTCACAATTTACGATTTAGAGATACTGTGAAAGAAACCATGTTTTTTGAGGCACTTTACATGGTCACATCATTTGTTACAACCATAGAATTTCCCAATCCAAAACTACAGCCAATTATCGAAAATGAAATTGAAAGGCTTTTCAGAACTAAATACTTTCGAATAACGGACCACGACAAGAAAAACTCTAATAGATTCCTTACTGCTGAAGATACCTTCAAATTGAAAAGTTGTGGTTTCAAATTGCCAAGTGATACTCTCAAACGGCGAAAGATTACTACAGCAGTGAATTCAAGAAGTCCATTAATTTCATCTGTTTTTCCTGGATTTAACCGTGTTGCTCAAGATTTGGACCATCAATTTGAACAAATCAGCCTTAATTTACCACCCCATATTCTCTTTAGTACCAAAAACATTTCCAATTCTGTGGGTGAGGGTGGAAAAGAAGATGAAGATAGTTCTTCGATAGCTTCCCAGAAACCTTCCGTGATCATCATGTAAATACATTAAAAAGTAAAATGTACAATTCATAGTGGATCAATCCTCTGTCATGATCGTGCAGTCCGAGAGATGTAAGTGTCGTCTTGTTTTGTTAAACAATTTTCGTCTCATGGCATTTGCATTTCTGTTATTTCTCTTCAAATGGACCATGACAAACATGTTATAGGCAAGGATTTGTACCACTTCATACCTATTAATGAAAGGATCTGGCATGAAGGTACTCGTCACATTGAAAGGTTTTCCCACGTTAAAAGACATATTCTTGCTTGACATGGGTCGAATAATATCATAATCATTGGATCCTACAGCATAAATTTCATTGTACTCGGTCACAAAAAATGTAATGCTTTCCTGACTGCAAAATACTTTCTTGACGGCGTGTTTTAAGGGAACGAGTGTGGGAGTGGTCACTGCTTTTAACCCTCCCATCTTTGAGAGTTGGGAGTGGTGATTTTTACCACACATGTAAACACGACCCTGTTCTGACAAGAAACATGAATTACTTGTTCCACATGTAATGTTCACTATTTTGTCATTTGCTTGGAGAGGAATGTCAATTTTGGTAAAGTTGAAAATATTGCCGTGCTCATCTTCGACATTTCTTTGTGTAGATATGCCCATTCGGCCACAGGTATTTCTACCGCTGCCATAGCAATCTCCATGCCTTGTCAAGCAAATGGTGAAGTCTTCACCACACGCTATTTGAATAACATGATCATCTTTGTGCTCGAAAGCAATTTTCACCTTTTGGAAAATAACATGAAAATCTTTGTTGCTGCCTCCTGTTCCACATTGGCCTGATTGATTCAAACCAATTGTGTAAACATTGGCTGTTGATGTTAAGACCACAGCATGATCGTGACCTAACGCTACATCGATTGGTCGTTCACCATCTTCCAAATCTTCTAAGAGTACAGGGCGAGGAATGAACGAGTCTGATTTATCAATACCTTTTCCAAGCTGACCCCAAGAATTGACGCCTTGGCTGTACAATTGACCATTATGAGTCATAAAATAGTTAAAGGTACCAGCGAAAATAGATCCAGATGTCCAGCATTTTCTCACATTGTGGTCTTGTGTTAGCAACGAGTTGTCAAAAGGAACTCTTTCAAGTTGATCGATAGGCATGATCTTTTGCTTGTCATACTTTTTCCATTCATCCCAATCCATTTCAGTAGAGAGACGACCATGTATTTTTCCTCCATGTGCTCCGTACAGTAGAGAGGGGTTTTTAGTCGTCCAAACAGTTCCATCTTTGAGGACAAAAAGTGTATAATCTCTGTTGAGTGACATGTCGATAATGTCAATGAAGGATTGTGGTGTTGAAGATTCTACTTCTTCAATTTTTGTTCCTGGCTTTAAGCCAACCATAGAAATGAATGCTTTGATGTTATTTTGTGTGAGAGGATTCTCTTTTCTGATGAACCAATTCACCTCTGATGCCTTACTCGAGTATTCTGTAGCACTCTCTGCAACAATTTTTAACTCTCTTCTTGATTTTGTTTCTGCAAAATCCAAATGAATATACTTGCACTTGTCACCAAATGTGCAGCCACATTTTGTAATTGCTGTTTGATTCTTAATTTCTGGATTTCGGTGTGGATTGTTGTCCTGATGAAAATAATCCAATTTATAATGTTTACAAATGGCTGAATGAGAATATGAACAACGAGAGCCAAATTTACATTGATTATTCGGAGCAGTAGTACTGGTCTTTCGGAACCCTTGATGATCCTGCTGTTGAGACTTGCTTTTGTTTCCATAATAAAATTGGCAAGGTGCCTTGATTTACAAGTTCAAGTTGTGGAAAATTTAAGATAGAATCAACAAACCTTCTCGTAAAATGAACGATACATTGGCAAGGATGAAGTCATGAACACCTTGTGCTCATCATCCAAGAAATGATCATTTTTCTCATCATCATCATGAATATTTTTGTTCAGGTTGAAGATGGAAGAATTAAAGGAAGAGGACATGATCGGAAACAGTTCAAATGGAGTGGTAATAAATTGCGTGTGATTATTAATGGTATTCGGTGATGATGTATTTTTTTGCACAAACGATCTTCAATTAACTTGTATCATCTCTTTTGAATAAAAATAACGTTCATTTGGATTTTGATGCATTTTTCATGATGTGATTTTTTGATGGTGTTTGGAAGATCGGGATGACAAAAAACGATTGTTGGAATAAGACCAACCTCAGAAAATCAAAATGAAGCAAGGATTTATTTCAAAAATGGTAATTCTGCTTCTCTCCGCAAGGTAACTTTGATTGGCAGGTTCAAATACTCCAATACCTTCAAAATCCTACACACAAATCATCATCCATAAATCAATAACAAAAAAATGTTAAATTTAAAGGGATGGGGAGTGCCATTACTTTTGGGCAGCAGTATCTTTGCTCTGTACTCTATGGATTGTTATTATATTCATCAGAAATTCATGGTACGAAATTTCAATGAGGACACGAAAGAGGTCAATGAAAAAGAGAGCTCGGAGAAGATTTCTGTACATCCATTCGTACTTCCCAACAAACAATCGTCTCAACGAGGCATGAACGTACAATTTGATCATTATTATTCACAATTAGAACATTCACAAGTAACATCCACTCATCCCAATATTGAAGAGTATGCACGGGCTTTTTTCACATCAACAGCTTTCACCCCAGAGCGATATTTGTTAAAACTTGCAACCTCTTTCAGTTCAGAAAACAATCAACAAAATTTAAATATTGAGGAAATTAACAGGCTCAAGTTTCAAATTGGAGACCGTGTTGGAGTATTTCGAGTTGTGGATCGAACTGAACACGAAATTTTATTGGAAACAGACATGAAAACGTTAACGTGGCTTGGACTTTCTAGTCACAAACCTAATGTTAAAACCTTACATTTTGGAAGCGCTGTATTGGAACAGGGTTTAATAGTGAGTGCATTGATGCCATTTCATCACATGTATTCGAGGTACTTGCTAGGTTTTGCAAAACAAAATCTATTGGATAGCTTTAAATCGAGTCACAATGAACATTAATTCTCGTAATGTACATTCCATAAATTAGTACTGGAACTGTTTTATTCATCAGAAATCTTGGTCATGCTTCTGAAATCTTCGAGAGAGATTTTCCCATCCCCGTCCTTGTCAGCTGTATCGATGAGTACTTTCAAATCTTCTGTGGTAATGGGACCTAAACCAAGTTGTTCCATCATCTCTTTCAAATGCTTTTCATCCACATAACCGGTATCTTTTGGATCAAATACTTTAAAGGCCTCCTTCACTGGATCATAACTTTTGTAAAAATTCGAACCATAAATAGAGTTTTTCGTATCAATATTGAGGATATTTTGGAGTGTTTGAATGGTGAATTCTGGTTCAGATATTAAAAATTTGTATTCTTTGTTCGTCATGTTTGGATAAAACATTTTCAACCGAGCTTTTAGATCCTTTGGAGTTAGTTTTCTCTTTTGTCGGACGTCAAGAAAACGAAATGCCTCTTCACCTCTTTTTTAGAAATCAACATGGATTCTGGGAGATCTTCGTTCTTGGATACATTGTCCAGTTTGATGTCTCCAGCCTCGTCGTCAGTTAATTCCTCTTCAACAACGTCCTTTTCCATTCGAGGTGGATTGATAGGAGTTGGATTTTCAGATCGTGAATGCTCCTCCGCATTTCGTAATTCATTATGAGTGAAAGTTGCTTTCTTATATTTGGGATAGTGTAGTTGAAGTCTTTTCTTCTCGGGGCTAGATAGCTCTCGGGTCGAGGGTTTTTTTGATTTGGATATCGAATTGGAAAGATCGTTAATGGCTGAATCTTTGTTTTTGGTGTTGGCAGAAGCTCCCCCTGTTGTTGGCGTTGCTGTCGTTGCAGACTGAGTCGGAAACATGGACTCAAACTGCTGATTCACTACAGCCATCGCTTGTTTTTGGTCGACGGGAGCACTTGCCACTGTCTTTTTCATGATTATTCTTTTTTTAATATTTTTATGTAAGCATTTACAAAAAGGGCGGGCTCTTTTCAAAGGAGAGGATTTTAAAACTCTTCGTGTACAATCATCCATCTGTGAGCTCAAGAGAGCAATCCCCACAGTGGCATTGTACGCTCTAAAGAAGTTGAATGGTGGAATTCAATGCACAAACAACACCACGGTGGAAAAAAATGTTGCAACAAGCGAATGTGCATGAGGTTGAAGAACACATTCATGAATCAAGCTCCACTGGTGTTACCACTGTGGAGATTGCTCTCATCAACTCACTGATGGATCAATACAGCATTCCGATGAATGATGATTCATCTTGTCCTATTGAAGAGCAAAAGAAACGATTGAAATTGGAACTAACGAAATTACTTCGATCGGAACCGTATCCTCTCATGACAGCCAAATATTTACAATTTGTTGAATCCTTGGAAAAGAGTCATTTAAAATCGATTGCAATTGAATTTATTGTTAAATTGTGTGGAAATTCCGAGGTTGAAAATGACAAAATTATTAGCACTCTGGAGAGAGTCTATGACAGATATAATGATTTGGCACGACTCGTGATTACTACATTGTACAAATTAGATAATTTAACAGAAAAACAACAAAATAGAATTTTACTGACATGTCAAAGCGCTCTTGAATCTGCTGAAGAGGAGGATTTAGATGATATTGTGAAAATTATGTTGAAAAATATGACCAAAAGAAATGCACATCATGTCGTACAATACATTAGAAACAAGCTTTCGTATGATGACGTTGCAGGTGCACGGATATGCTCCGAAATTCTTTCAGAGACATTTTCAACAAATCCATCTTCTTCAGCCTATTTTTTGAAATCTCTAAAAGCTGAAGAAAATGAATTTTCCAAATTAGACATTCTCATCTTGATTGTACTGCTCTCGACTCGTAGTAGGGAGAGAAGCACCACATTTTCCATTTTCAAAAACGCATTTCAAAACAAACCAAAGAGACTTGTTTCGCTTGCAACAATTTTGGACGCCCTGAAAGAGGCAAGCTCAATAGTGAACGAAAAATTTTCCAACTCTATATACGTATTTATTCTCTACTTATTGTCCAATAGTGAATTGTTTATAGATGAAAAAGGTGTGTCGTGGGCTTATAGTATTTTCATTTCTGCCTTTAAAGCCCATCCCTTTTTACGCTCCAAGTTTCTTTCATCTTTATTGGCCATGTTCCAATATTCTAATGATCCAAGATCAAGCATAGCCAGCGATATATTGGTTGGATTATGTGATGAAACCAATGATGACAGTGATGAAGAGGAAATTTCGCTTTGTAAAGAAATGGCCACAGATTACTTGTCCATTCTCAAGGATGCCCTTTCTCATGGAGTCACATATTCAAGTAAGTGAAACCACATATTTCAGTTATGACATGAACAATATCAACGTATAGTCAAATGTCAGCATAGTTTATGTTACGTACTTGCTAAATGTTGTACATATGAACCTAGGTTATTTGAATTTTTAATGATTTTCATTAGAAAACAGCTTTTTAGTGGGCAAGATAAAAAGTCACAACTAGGACTTATTATTTCCACCCACATCATTCATGAAACACAGTTAATGACTTCAATGGACGTTGAACGATTTGTTTTCACATTATTCAACCAAAAGCTTTGTGATGAAAATACCATTTTCGTTCTTGATTTATTAATTTATAATTTTGAAAAACTTTACAAGATGGTACGTTCTTTAAAACGTTTCGTTATCAATACGCCTTTCTTTTTCTCTTGAAGGGTTATAATACACGTATTCAACACATGGTTGCCTCCCTCATCAACAATTATGAGCTAGTCCAAGACATTTTACGTTTAGAAAATAAGAAGAGCTTTAATTTTCGAAAATTTGCTTCTGGGAGTGAATTGAACAAGACCAGACTCAAAACTCTGTCACTACTTTTTAAGTGTTTTGTCATGACGTATGAGAAGGAACATGTAAGTATTGTGAAACGTGTCTTTATGAAGTATTTAATGGCAACACTTATTAGCCTCAAGAAAATTTAGCACTTGCTTTGACGCAATTTGGTGTAGTTGGATCTTCCAAAGAAGAATTAGTTTGTGCCTATGTTATTTTTACAGCCATGTGTGATCTATGTATTGAAAATTGCGGAACCATATTTGATGAAAAAACAGAAGACGCTCTTAATGAAAGTATGAACTATTTGCTAACGTTGCGATACGACATTCCAATTGCCAAGTCCATTGGTATATTTAAAATGAATCTCGAAGATGTATATGAACTCTTTCCAATTAATTTGGACATTGTTTGCAATCACGTAAGAACATTAAACGCTTCCATGGAATATGAACAGGACAATGACAAATCCATGTACAAAGTGAGAGAAGCGTTTAAATGTTTGTTTTCAGATATGAATGCAACGTTGAAATATTTATTGAGCTCCAAGACATCAGATCCTCTAGAAGGCATTAATGATAAGTTGAATACGTCATCAATGACGAATAAGGGAAAGCAAGCGTTCTCTCCAGATTTTAAATGTATTTCTCCAGTTAAAAGATTTAACTTTGGAGCACTTTTGGAAAGTACTCGTCGACAACCACAATCCATTTCTGACTTTATTCAAACGAAGGCTAAGACTCTTGCAAAGCTTGTAAAGATGACTTTTTCGTTTAACAATAGAATGGCAACTATTAGAGAAAAAACTACCGAAGACAATGCAGAAGTTATGTACCAGCTTGTAGACCATATTTCTCTGTGTATTTCCTATATCTATAGCACATTAACCAATGTACTATATGTCACGAAACGAATGCATGAGGAATCATTTGAGGAATTACTTATTTTACTGAAACGAAACAATACTGACCTATCAATATCTTTACAGTACCTCTCACGATTGTTTTTGAACCAAATTGAGAAATCACCGTTTTCAGTGCATGTCGTTCAATTGTGTTTGCTATTTCTTGCAGTAAGTGAAGGAAGGAACTTACAGCATGCATTGGATATGTTGGGCTTTCCATGATACAAACTGTATATACATCATTACCCATATCTCTAGAGATTGAAAAGCTCATCTTTGATACATTTATTTTTAAAGACGTACCGTTTTATCATTTACTATTTCATAGAGAAACAAAGCAAACATCAACATTGAGCAAATATCTGATGCAGGCCAGATTATTAATTCCATTGGCGTATTTACCTTCTGATGAAGGTAGATGCTTAATCGATTACTTTTTGATGGCTCTCAATAATTTTGTTTTAGGAGTTATTAATGGAGAAGGTAATTCAAGGGAAGATGTGAACGTGGAAAGAATCCAACATGGAGTAGTGAAAGTATTAGATGAAAATACGTTCCATTTATTTTTCCAAATTGTCACAAAGGTAGCAGAGTTGGCTCTCACCAATGCTCCAGTTTGTCCTGTCAACTCCAGTAATGGTAAATTTTTCATTAGAATTGAGGAACCTTTATCGTTCATGCGAAAGGTCATCATGATTTTCAATTTGGTACTGGAATGTAAGGAGTTAAAGAAAACTCGGAATAATAGGTAAGTATGTTGCAAACGAACGCTTAGATTTATATCCGATGTAATATTTTCAACCTATGAAGTGGAGAACTTTTGGCTCATTCTCTTATCAGTACATTACCCAAATTACATGAAAAGGTTGCAGAGAGTTTAAAGTATCTGTCTGAAAAGAGAGATGAAATTGAGTTGAGACGTTCAGATTACATTCCTCTCATTGAGAGTATGAAATTGTTGTGTGATTCTTGCTTTTCGCTTTGTGATCGCCAAAAAAAGTTCATGAGTCCAAACTCGACGCAAGATGGAAAGCTAAGGCAGATCATGTTAAAACTCTTCCAAAAGCAACATGAGTTAGAATTATTCCTTAGAGATGTTTGTGAGTCTCATTACATTGATTTCTTCAATAAGGAGGTTGATGATGCCATGGGAGATGATTTTGACCAAATCAGAAATAACGCAGTGTTTTGGGAATTCTCCTCTCGTGCATCATATGTGTTAGAAGAAAAGATTTTGCATCTGACCACACACAATATGATTAATCAGGTTATTTCTGAGGAAGCGAGTTTGAGATTGTGGGAGCAACCACCTCCTCAGACATTCTTCGACAAAAACATTCTATTTTTGCATCCTGATCTTGAAGATGTAGTCGACGACGTTTATGTTGACGATGAGGAAGATTTGGAAGAGAGTGGAAGTGATGACGAAGCACATTGGAACTACAGCAATGTACCAACACTAGAACAGGCGTACATGGATGTCACTCGTAAGAAACAAGCTGAACAATTGGTGCAACCACAATCACAGAGCGAACATCAACTTGATGAACAAGTTCACATTCTACAGCCAAGAAAAAAGACCAAATTGTAATTGAATTGTTTAATACGCTATTGGTCAATCGTCACCGAAGATATATAGTCAAGCAATGCATGGGAATCACTTTTAAATTTTGCAAGAAATCTCTTTTGCTTTTCTTCAAACAATTTTAGAATTAGTTGTTGTGGAGGTAATGAAGGAAGAGGTGGGGGATTCTCGGGATTGTTTTTCTTATCGTTCAATTGCTGGTTTTGAGAATGGGGTGGATCCAAATTTGTGGCCTGTTTTATGGTAGGCTGCTTTTCATGTTGACTCAGCTTTGGAATTGGAGAAATTATTTGTACCTGTTTTTTGGGAATAATATTATTGGACAGAGGTTTTTGGTCTTTTTGAGCCGTGACAATAATATTTGGGGACAAGTTTTCATCATTGACTACCTTTCTCTGTTTCTTGTCTCGAGCTTCAACTTTTTTTGAGGACTTATCTAAGGTATTCTGAAGAATATTATTTTGTGAGAAGGTCGACCTCGTATGTGTTGGTTGTGACGTTGGCTTTGTTAACCGTTTTTCATTCCTACTCATAATAGTAGTGCTTGATTGTGGCAAAAGCTTGTTAGAACTGTGTTGAGATGTATCTTTTTTCTGGTCTTGTGTCGAATGGAGCGAAGCACCTACTCTTACATCCTTTTCAAGTAGTAGAAGAGGGGACATGGAGAGTCCTGTCGATGGATCTTCTTCATGGAGTTGATTCCTCCGGCTTGCGGGAAATAACAAATCTCCCTTTTTTTTATGAATCGGAGTTTGAATATTGATGAAAAAATTGAGATCTTCATTCGTCCACAATTCTGAAACATCCATCATGTTAGAAAGACGATCGCCATCTGAATTCATTCTCTTTGGTGTGTTCGATGAGCTCACCTAAAAGCCTTAATTTTTTTTTGGGATTTCCGTTTTCTTGGCAATTGGGCGCCAAATCCACCATCCACTTGTTTCATTTAAATAATTTGAGAAAAAGAAAATACTCACAACGTCTCTTTCCACGTGGTGAATATAATGTAATGACGAAATTACCTAAAGAACGTTTCTTGAAACTCAAAGTATTCTCTAAAAATATGTGACTCGTCATACGCTAAGTAAACGTTGCAACGCGTCTTGGAAACAAAAAAAATGAGCAGTTCGTTGAAGGAAGCCAACATCTCGCAAGCCATGGAGCTTGTCAAGAAGGGTGATACCATCATGACCAAATTCATTTATTTCGGTGATCGTGTTGAAGATGCAACGGACGCCTATAAAACTGCTGCCAATAAATTCAAGATTGGAAAAGCATGGAAGGAAGCCGGTGATACCTACAAAAAGGTGGTACCTCTCTTGGTCAAGTCCGGAAGCAAATATGAAGCGGCAACGGTTTTAATTGATGCTGCAAATTGTTATAAACAAGCAAATTTACCAAAAGAAACAGCCGATACGATGAATGAAGCCATTCAACTATTTATGGAGACTGGTAAATTCGCAACGGTAGCAAAATATGAGAAGGAAATGGCCGAAGTATATGAAAACGATGGTGATTATGAAAAAGCCTGTAATCACTATGCATCAGCAGCAGACTATTTCCTTTCCGAAGATCAAAAAAGCAGTGCCAATCAATGTATTGTTAAATTGGCTCACTTGCAAGCTGCCAATGAAAAGTACGCTGAAGCCATTGAAAACTTTGAAAAGGCAGCATCCGCAGCTGTTGACGATAGAATGTTAAAGTGGGGAGCCAAGGAATATGAATTCAAGTCACTCATGTGCTATATGGCCAAGATGGAAGATACTGAACCAGAGGATATCACTGAAGTCCGAAACAAACTCAATGAATACAAGGAGATGGACGTTCATTTTGGAGATTCTTTGGAATGTAAATTAATTGAAAAACTTTTGGATGCCTGCGAAGAGAAAAATGTCAAAACGTTCACGATTACTTTGAGAGACTTTGACAAGATTCAAAAGTTGGATACATGGAAAACAAATCTTTTCTTGAAGATCAAGGATAAGATCAAGGAAGTTGATCTCACTTGAGTCTCTGTCACAACACCAGACCTCGTTCGATTAAAGATTGATCGATTTTTGCGTCAGCCCGCCAATTTTTGGTACAATATTTTCTCAAACAAAAAAATTACTTCAACCTCCAGCCGTTAGAGATGACGACGCAAATCCAAGAAGAATTCAGTATTGCATCGGAACGATGGCAAGTGTTAGAGAAAGAACGGTTGGAAATGTAGGTTTTACTAGTTGTGATTCGTTTATATGACTTGGACAATTTTCACGACGAACTCAGTCGACGACAACGAGAATTAATTGAACATCGAATCGATTTGAGATTTCATTCCGAAACAGGCCTCGAACATCACAAATCGGACTACATGAAACGCTTGCTCAAAAAAGTCGAGGACAATTATGAAAAAAGTAAACTACGGAATAGACAATTGGTAGCAAAAGCAGATCAAGTGCTCAACGACGCCAACATGGCACAATCTACACATCTCGTGAGCTCTAAAGTCAAGTTGGAGGTAGCAAAGGTATGATATTTATTACGTGTGATGTATAGTAACGGAGAGTTTGTTTCAATTATTCGAATATTTCTTAGAAACAATTTTTACAAAATTTTCAATTAAGGCTTCATGAATTTGAAGCTCTTTCAAGACAAGAAAAGTTACGACAAATTCGAAAAGCAGAAGAGGAAATTGAATTACAGAAACAAAAATCACGAACCTCCCAACTTGAATGGGAGAGAGAAAAGAAATTGAATAACGATCTTCAAGAAAAGGTCAAAGAATTAATTATTACTAAGGAACAAGCCAAGAAGGAGGCAATTGAAAGAGAAGCAGAACGAAAAGCAATTCTTAGTGGAGGTTCGTATTTCATTCATGTTTACAAGTGTATGTGACATGGACACTGTTATTTTGTTTTTTTGTGCACACAGAAAGGAATGTACAGCGAATGTCGGAACAAGCTTCGTTGGATGCTTCTAAACGATTTATGGAAAAGCAAGAAAAAAAGAAAAAATCAGAAGCTACGGATGGAAAAGAAATTAAGAGTAAGTAGGATAGTGGACTCCGTTTAAACAAATGATGAATGAACTTTCTTGTTGGCAACAGATGTCATTGATGACGTCTATGAAGGTAAAATTGCAAACGCCAGGGAAAAATTTGTCACGGCAGCGATCATTCCAAATCGATCGGATGATTTATATTACAATGATGGATACAGTAGCATGGAAGAAAAACATACTGCCACAAGCTTTGCAAAATTTAAGGAGTGGCAAAAAAAGCAAATGATGGAAAAGAATAGCAAAACAAAGGACTTGGACTCGTCGAACCCAAGAACCTTGTTTGACAAGAACGAGTCGTCTCACTCATACAACACGAACACTGAGGAGCCAGAAGAAGTTGAAGAGATCAAGGAACGCAACGAAAGAGAAGTCACCTCAACAATTGTAGCGAGCCCTTTATTGAAACAACAAAATTCTTCACCCAAAGCTGTAAATGTTAAAAAACAAGACATGAAAGACACCGAGTCGTCACCTCTTTCAAAACTGCATTCAGCAAGGCCAATAACACCTACCAAGAAGGAAATTCAAGCTGGTCAAAGTTTTGTTCGTTTGCAATCTCCCAAACGCATTGCATCCTCTCCAACACGTCCCTTCTCTGATTTAACAATTGAAAAGGGTACTGAATCTCAAGAAGAATTACCAGGAGTCCCTTCGAAACAGCAACCATCCACACCCACTCCAACCATTACCATCACCCCAACTGGTTCAATACCACCCAAGTTTCCTTCTCCATCTCCAGAAACACAACCAAACACCCAACCTCCATCTCAGCCAACCACTACTGCTGCTGTCAATTCAACGGATAATACAATGACAGCACCTGAAGAAGAGGTCCCTCAAAAGTCTTTAAATCCAAAACAAAAACTCAAGAGCATTCTTTCAGTGTTCAAGTTGACAAAGAAAAAGCAAGACGAACCACAACAACAATCAGAATCGTCATCAGAAGCAGAACAAAATGCACAAGATAAGGATGATAATAACACAGTGTGTCAGAAATTAAAGAAAATGAATGTGAAAAAACTGATTCCTCCATTGCAACATTATATGAGAGAAATTGAAGAAACACTCAAAGAACAAAAAGAAAAGTTTAACAAAATGTCACTGAATTACAAGTTGGAACATAAGGACAATATCGAATCGTTGTGTTATCTGAATTGTCCAAAGACAAATGTCAAACAACGCGTTCAATCGGTAGAAAACATCAAATCCAATTTAACGGTCGAACAACAGTGTTTGGCAGTTTTAGATATTATTCAATATTCTCCAGTGTCCTTACTATCATTGAAAATATTAGAAGCAAGTGAGTCTGAGAAGTTTAATCTGCAAGAGTTAGAGAGTGTAGCTGGAGAACAAGTCTCAGGCGTGTGGCACCTCATCATCCATCATATCAATACTCTAAGTAAGGTTGAACCCAAATGGAAGGAGCCACTGTTAAAATTATTTTCAGAGGCGCTCTGTAAATCCATCGTTCCATCCTCACAATGCACTTCAGAGACGAAGAATAAGACGAAATATATACTCAAGAATTTAATGACAAAAGCTAGAAATGATGTTGTTGTGGAGCGAAAGTAAGTACTTGATTGCCATTGTCCGAATTGACAACTGACCGTTGCGTTGTAACAACTGTACAACAGCGTCCAATCGGCAAGAGCCAAGATGGAAAGCAATCATACCGATATCGTTCAAAGTTCATTAACATTACCACAATGCGTCAAGAGAATACAACAACCATTAACTCAGACGAGGATGAGGAGAAGGAGGCTTCCACAAACGCTACCCATGTCACTCAATCGAACAGACCTAGCTCAGCCAGTGCTACGAACAAAGTCAAGAAAACTTCTCGATTAATCACGAGTGTGAGTGCGTTCAATCCAACCACGTTTGCAAAGGTAAGTGATTCTGTCAAACATTTTCTAAATTCACTTCGTTCACAGCTAAACAAAAATATTCTTGGAGGAGATGACACAACCTCAGATTCAGATGTGGAAAACATTTTACGTAATGCTCGACCTCGATCAGTTTCTGACACTGCACACCCCGTTTCTAGGACTTCAACCCTTACATCTGTCAATAGTGGTGGAACCATGATGCTCGAAGACGATGACGATGTGTTAGATTTTTAACTTTCAGAATTTACAACAAGGTTTAAAAGATCGTACAGAACACAACGCATAATTATTTTGGCCAGTATTGGTATGACGCGATGTTCTTTCGAATCGTCTAACAACCTCAGTTAAAATTCTTTATTTACAATCTTACAATCTGATTTTCTTTGTCATCATTGTTGATGAACTGGACTTTTGGAATTAATCTTACATTCGGATTTTCTGTTCTTGATCGATTCAAGTCTAATGGTTGAAGAATTCTCTCTGTCAATATTTTTCTTGCCTCATGCAAAGAGGAGAGCTTTTCCTTAATGTTCAGAAGTGTATCTACGAACTTAAACATGGATTCAAAATTTCTGTTTTGATCCTTGACTTTTTTTAAATAATCAAGTACTTGAATTCTTGCTTCTTCCAAAGATGAGCTATAGAATCGAAATCTCTTTTCCTTGAAATGGAACACCTTAAGCATTTCTGCAACAACAATGCCCAAGGCATAAGTATCACGTAAAACACTTCCTCTCCACTCCTTTCTTGGATGAGTGTATGGAAATTTAAAAAGTTGTAATTCTGCACCAGTGTAGAGTATACATCCACACTCCTTCTTTAAAAAACTATTATTAAAATCAATCAATACAATCCTTGATTTCGGGTTTCCATGTTTTGCAGGTCTAATCATGAAATTGTTCAATGAAAGATCAGAATGAACAATATTGTTGGAGTGAAGAAACTCAACAACGTCCAAAGTTTGCTCGAGCATGCATGAAAAATCTAACTTTGATTCTGATATTGGAACAAGCTTCTCTTGAATTGTGACATAAAGTTCGCAAACATTAATCTTGCTCTCATCCATTTCAAGTAGTGTGTAAAAATTGGTGATAAAAAGCCGAGCACTGTAACAAGAATCAATCACTTCATATCTATAAATCTTACATATTCCTTCATGTTCAAGAGATTTCACCTTATTCATCACCTCTACATTCTCCTTTCGAGAGGTAATCTTCACAAATACTTCCTGACTTAATTCCTTACACCAGGCGAGAGTACAAAAAGTAATTCCATCATGTGTTGAAATATTAAACTCGTTTGAGCATCTTTGAACACCAACAAGCTTTAAAATATTCATAAGAGCATCCTGTTGGCGATTCTCACTTCTGGGACTGGAAGAATTGTTCGATCTTGTTGGTCTATTGGTCTTTCTTTGGATGAAAGAATCATCGTCATCTTCCATTTGGTCTTGATCGTCATTACAATCATCAGGTTTGTTGTGATCAAAATGACCCCCCACGACAAGCCATTGGGTGTGATAGTGTAAAACTTTAAGTGCGCTTCATTCCCAATCCGAAATGCTGCGACAACACCTTTACAACGTTGATCAGCACCAGTAATTTTTGGAATATCATTTTTGGCACAAAACCAAATAACCATCTGTTGGTTTAGATCTGAAACAAAGGTTTCTTTTCCCACAGTAAAAGCGTTGTACAGTGACTCAATGAAAGAAACGGCTTGAGCGAATGACGAAAAGGGATATTTGTAGATGTCTTGGATAAAGGAGTCAAAATACTTGGAAACTTCACATTTTGGAATTCTTTGACAAAGATCTTTGGTATAATTTGTTTCTGGAACAAATAAATCACTCAAGCACTCAGTAAAAGACAGTTGGGTGTAAAATCTTTGAATATCAGCCAAATATTGAGTAGCTACAGCCAAATTGTCGTCCTTGGCTAAATCTAAAACTGGAAGAGCTGTTATTTCATAAGAGATGGGTAATCCATGATCTCGATTGGAAGCTCTTAACTCTGGACAAGGTCTTGCTCTTCCTTCTAAAAAACATATTCTAAACTTATCAACCAAAGCTCCAAACACTCGGATCTTTTTGCAATTTTCAATGCTGAGCTTCTTTTCAGTTGTTAAATAATTGAGCCATTGACGAATTCCACTTTTTAACCATAAACAGGTCTTAAATGTATCATTATGGTCTTGCTTTGGTTTCAAACCTTTTCTTTGAAGCTCTACAACAAAGGAAACCAGCCAATGCTTGGACTTTCCATCAATATTGAAAGTTGAAAAAAAATCAGGCTGAGCCGTTTTGTTCTGCTTCAGTTTTTTGGCTTGCTGTGTTGTAGTTTGAGAATCAATGTTCTTCATAGAGTTGATCATTTCTTTAAGCTCATGCAGTTCTTGGCTTAAAAATTGTTCAGAATAAGAAACCGTGTTCATGAATGGACTTACCTTCCTGTCTTGAAATTTTTGGATCTGTAGAAGAGTAGTTGAAAGAAATATGATATTACAACTTGATAGGTGGATTCCCACATTTTGTTCTTCTTTTTTTCATTTCCAAGAAAGAGAATATTTTCCTTGATAAAAGCAAATGGATTTTGATTGGTCATGACAGTCTCTTCAATGGATTTGAACTCCTCCTTAACGATGGTTCTTGCATTGCATTGAAGCTGTTCTTTAACGAAATGAAAATCTTTATCGCGTTTAAATTGGAAAGCCGGGTTTTTCTTTCACGGGGATAGAATCAAGCAAGCGTTAATAGAAAAGATTTATCCGTAACAACATACTTTAAACTTGATCAAATATTTCTGCAATTGATTTGTGGTTGCAAACAAATCCACACTGTCTTCAATTCGGACGGATTCTTCAACACACTTGGAGTGAGAGAAGGAATACTGTTCTTTTTTCAACGCTTCTTCTTCATCACTTTCTTCCATTGAATCGAAATCATGTTCCAGCTCATCCTCCTTAATACGTTCCCAATTCATTCTCTCTATCCTCTTTCTTAAGGTCGTTGGTTCTGTTGAGTTTTCGTCCATTTTTCTTTAGCAATAATTTTCGGGAGGGAGGAGTGATTTCTAAGAAGAAGATAGCTGTAAAACAAATTGTCGATTATCAATTCAGTTTTTTGACAATGTCGTCTATTGTATGAATATTATTGATTCTGACATTCCTCATAATTGTGTTGAAACAAAAACTCACGACAAACAAAAAATTTCTTTCGCTCTCCGTGGGGCTCGAACCCACGACCGTTGGATTAAAAGTCCAACGCTCTACCGAACTGAGCTAGGGGAGCTCTTGATATTGTTGGTAGAAGAGACATTAAAAAATAATAATTCGTCGAATGAAAACAAAAAATTTTTCGAACAGGCTCATTAATAGAGATCCGGTAATCAGGTAGAATCAGGTTGAATCACAATTTGAGAAGGATCCACTTGAATGAAACCATTGTTCTTCCTTGACCTTTTTAACAAAGTAAAAGCTGATATTGTATTTACCTTCAACACACAAGTTCTCTAATGCGAAAGCATAGTGGTTCATTTCCAAGAGCTTTAAATTTTAAAAATGCCTCACGTGAGAGAGGATCTTGTTGATCAAATTACGGAAGCGGGCTTCACGAGAGAACAAGCGATTGCAGCACTCAACAAGGCTAACAACAATGTAACGAGAGCTTTTGATTTTCTCTTGTCTGATATACCTCTTCATAATGATGAGTATGAAATGGCCGATGATAATACATCAACAACAGCAGTAGCAGTTCATCATCATAACGATGATATGTCGGGAGCTCCTGGTGGCCCAACAATTAATGATATGAATCGATACTACAATGATTCGGATAGTTCTTCTACAACATTTAGTACAAGCGATGATGTATTGGGTGATGATCAAGAAGAAGCTCATCAAGCCAGAGCTGGTAATATTGCTCCCGATCAACAACGAGTAGCAGCTGCTTCTCATCATCAACAATATCGTCGTTCAGATAGCACTGATAATATTCCCGATCTTGAAGACGATCCACAACAGGCTGCTCATCAGCGTTCACAACAACATGTTACGAGTGATCCAACAGATGAGTTTTTCTTCGACACAGCTACTTTTGAATCGAATGATAACAGAAGATATGAACGATCTCCATACTATGATCATCATCACCATCACGGTCATAGACATTCAAATCATTCATCGCACAATAATAGTTTTGAAGATGCTCTCAACATGGCCATACAAGCCTCTTTGCAAGATCAAAAACGAGATTCGGAACCTAAAACACCTATCGAAAAGTATAGAAAGCAGTCACACATCCCAATAGGTTTGAAAAATATTGGTAACACGTGCTATGTAAATTCTCTTTTCCAAGCGTTCTTCATGATTCCCAAATTGAAGCAATTAGTGTTTGCTTTTTCCGAAGAAGAATTTAAATCCAGAGTTCAAGCTAAAATTGAAAAAGTTGCAAATCAACAAAAAGAAAATGCTACTGACAAGCAACCTTCACAGGCTCAACAACAAGTTTCGAGCCGTACCTTGTTGGAAAGACAGGCTGAAAAAGATCGTAAGTTTTTGATCCACATAGCTTGTAATAATCATGATTCATGTGTATATTGCAGTGAATTTCGTAAAAGAAGTTCAAAGACTCTTTGCCAAAATGATTCTCACAAATAGAACATTTATAGATCCATCAGCGCTGGTGGATGCACTTTTAAAGGAAGGGGTGGATGTAAATATCGGCTACCAAGAAGACATTAGTGGTATGTAAGAAATCATGTGACTTTCACTTCAATTTTTTGGTAACTACTTTCACAGAATTTTACAGCAGAATTTTAATTTTATTGGAGAGAATGTTTTCTCAAGAATGGGAAGAAAAAATTGAAAACAAAACAAACAGTATTAGCCTCGAAAATCCACTCAAACAAATATTTTACGGAATTTGTACAGAAGAATTAGAATATGAAAATAGAGAAAAGGAAACAGTTACTGTCAACAAGTTATCCGAGCTTTGTAATTTAATTTTGAACGTTAGCGAAGAATTGAATAATTTTTACGCATCACTTGACGCCTATTCCATAACAGAGATTGCAGATTATTCCATTGAGACGAACTACAAATCAAATGTTGTAAAGACCACCTGGTTCAAAACACCTCCACCTGTATTATTAGTTCAATTACAAGTAGGTATTTATTGTTGTTACGTTTACCACTTAACGCATTTTTAATACCGCCAGCGAACATCGTTTGACACCACCAAAAAAGTTGCTCACAAAATTAATCTGCCATTCGACTTTCAAGAAGTAATTTTTCTGGACAGATACTTGGAATCTAACAAACATAGTAGGTATTGCTTTTGAACTTTAAAATATTAAATTCTTCATCAAGAAACAATGTCGAAAAGAGAGAAAATCAAGCAAATCAAACTTAAAATCGCCGACTTGGAGAATGAGCTCAATAGCTATGTGAACTTTCAAGGAAACTCGGGTTTGTCGCTGGAGTTTTTGTTTAATGGAGTACTAGAATATGTTAATCAAAAGCAACATGAATTATCCACAAATTCTAATGACGCAAAAGTTACAGCAAGCTCCATTGAAAGCTCTGTGAAAATATTTGAAAATATACGTACTCAAGTGGTGAAGAAAGTAGAATCAATCAAGCTTGAAATTGCAACATTGAAAGAAAGCGTTCGAACAATGTTTGACGACATGCATGACTGTGCATATGATCTTTGTGCCATTTTAGTTCATGAAGGAAGCCTGGCATCAAGTGGTCATTATTTCATTTACCATCATGACAAGCATTTAAATACATGGTGGAAATACAACGACATGAAGGTAACAGAAGTCACTGAGGAAGAGGTCATGAAAACCTCCAAAGGCAATAACGATAAGGACATTAGCTCTAGTGCTTATTGCTTGGTATATGTCGACAGTACCCGAGTGAATGTTGAGGAAAAGCACTTTATTTGCAAGGACATGGCTCTTCAACAAAAAATTGAAGAAAACATTGTATCCCTCAAAGAGTCTTTGCACAAGCTTGAGCACTCTCATGACTCATGTTGTAGCCATCACCATGACCATGACCACATGGAACAAAAGCCCAATCATGATTCCAAAGTTGAGGATCTACACGAGTACGCCTCTTTAGAAGAAGTTCTAGCAGCTTACCCAGCCACAGCTCGTGACTTGAAAACAGATATTCTTGCAGAAAAGTGGAAGACATTAATTCCACAAGATATTCAAGAGGAAGTTTTGTTCCAAAACAAAAAATTTGTTGAAGAAGTTCATATTTGGATAGAGCAACAAAAGGAAAAGCGAGAACGTGAGCGCAAGCATTTCCAACATCAATATAACGATGCGATTAACAGATGCTTCCAATTTTGCCAAGGTCAGGTCAATAGTACATATACCTATTCTATGTCTCTTCAAAACGATGCCAGAATTGCATCGTTCCAGGTATTCCTGTGTGCCATTGATCAAATTGGGCCTATGAAATTTACCATAGCCGATCAAATTTTCTACAGCATGTTTCATCGAAAGCTATTGGATTTATTCATGAGTCTTGATAAGAGCGACCAAATGAAATTCCATGAATTTATGAATTTGGTGAACTTGACTATTAGTGATATTCCTGACCCCAAAACTATGGCATCTCTCACGGATTTGTATTCTCTCTTTTGTTTTGTAGCTACTCTGTATCATCATGGTTTGCATTACTTGTACAGAAAGACATTTGATCGTTCCATTATTGCCTTTCAAACAGCTATAATTTATGACAATGTTCTCACCAAAATGCATGGCGACAAGAAGCTGAGTAGAAAGAAAGATATTATTACATACACTGCCGTTTGCTTACAACAAATCTTTTCACGAGGATTGAAAACGATCACAAAGGATTTCACGGAGGCTATGAATTGGATTCGATATGCTGTAGAACACCTGCCTCTTGTCTGGAATAGCACACTTCCAACGAACGATTTTGTCTTTGATAAGATTTTGAATTATTTTCCTGTCTATATCAATGAGAATCACGTCAAAATTCAGTATAATTGTGCTCAACACGTTGACGAAATCATTGATTATTGGAAATATTTACAGCAACATCCAATTTTTAGAAATTACAATATTAGAAAGGACTTGCAAAATTTAATTAATCAGGATGCTCCTCACGAAGAAATTGTAAAGTCAAGAAGACTCTTAAAGGCCTCAAATATGGAAATCGACAAAATGAACAGAGACTTGCTTGCACAGAATCGTGAAACCTATACTATCTCATTCCCAGATGATCCTGAACGTTTAGCTCGTGGAATTTCTTCTGAAATTCATAATGTAGAAATGGAATATGCAAGAGACATTCAAATTCATCCAATGTACAATAGCGATGCCGATTTTATTGCAGAGGAAGAAGCAGAGGAACTTGATGAGCAAGGCGATCAGGCAGAAATTGGAGCAGACAACACTACTGCAGAGCTCTCAAGAGAAAGCTCTTCATCTCCACAAATAGCAACAAGTACGACGTCCTCTGCTGTAAGCAAAACTTCATACACTACTGTTTCGGATGACAGCCCTCCTTCATCACAACACGGTGTGAAATCTGAACCAGCAGCTTCTTCATTGGAGGATCAAATCGATATAGACTAAAAGTCATGCATTTTTTAAATCGATTAACACAACCTCAAGAAAGCAAATAAGACAATAAGATGATTGTTATGACGCAATGTTCCAAGCGAATAAAAAAACTCACAAACAAAAAAAATGAATTTTCTAAATAGAGTGCTGGAAAATCAAGCGAAACTTTTCAATTTGTTTTTATTTTCACTCGGGTTGGCCAATGATACAGCGAGTGAGAGTCATGGAGTTGATTCCGAGCCTTCGAAGAATCATTATGACATGTCCCAAGCACCTCTCTCCAAAGTATTCAAAGAGGTATTCGCAAATGGAACGTTTCAATCCGATGTTTTGATTCATTATATTGTGGATGGATTTTCTCAATTTAAATCCGATGCTAAAAGTTTTATTAATTCTGTCTATTGGAGAGAAGAATATTGGTTACAAGGCGTGATTGCCATGCATATTGTCTTTCTTACTTGTATTATAATGTCGAGGAAAAATATGAACATGCAAGCCTTGTTATTTGGCTTGATTTGTAAGTGTTTTACAAAATGTGGATCATCATTTAGCGATGATAAATAATATATTGTTGAATTTTGGAATGATCACATGATGGTCATCATCTTTTGAATTATAATCGGATTTGGATGAAAAGGCGTCATGACATACTTGTCAGAATCATTGAATAGATGGTGTAATGCAAATTGGCAATTGTTTTCAACGATGAATTATTTTGATGGACGTGGATTCTTTACAGCTGTCGTTTACGCATTTCCTTTACTGTTTTTACTTTTTATCATTGTGGTAAGTGAATTAGATCATGTTCAACAAGAATTCCACAATATGAATGAAATTTTCACGATTTTGCTTACATTTCTGATTGTTTAATGATGAAAACGACTGAACAGGTGAACATGATTATTACTTCGGCACAAATGGTGATTAAGGTAAAAAGAAGACAACTTCAGAGACAACGACAAAAAGAACAAAACAATCGAAGCAATTCTCAAAATTCGAATTCGAATCGAACAGAAGGAACTAACACCATTACTCGACAATAGATCAACATGTGATTGAAAACTAATTTATGAATGGCTCGTTCTAAAATAAATTGACTTCTCATAATTCATCCATTCCAACCATGCCAAAGTGACAGAATTGGACTTTATGAATGAGACAAACAGACAGAGTCGTTAAACTACAAAGAAAAACATCACATCATATTGTGGCATTCATTGCTCTGTGTTTTAAAATTTTCAAAATCTAATCGTTATTATTGATTTGGCAAACTTCAATTCCGTTCACCAATTTTTCAAAAGAGCGGATTAAAAAACGTTAACGGACTTACCAAAAAACACCTCGAGAACTCCGAGAACGTGCAAAAGAGACGAACAACAATCTCGCTGGCTATCTAGAATCACAGCAACATTGATTCACAACAGTCTAGAATTATCACGAGAATTTCATTGAATTGTTATTGGGTTTTGAATCATCATCAATATTCCGAAGATTTTTTCTAAACTATCTTTATTTGGAAATTCATCATTATTGCTATGATCAAAGATGATGGCATCATCATCATCGGTAGTATTGTATAGTGGATATTTATATCCAGTTCAAGCCTTTCCGATTGGTAATCATCATGAACAAGAGGACAATGATTCTATCATTGCTAATTCCACGTCTGGCACTAATAATCATCAACCTTCCATGTATCATGACGATGATTCCGTACAAGATATTCTCACGTCATCCTCTAATTTACAATTCGGAAAAAGGAAATGGTTTGAAATTAGAAATGATTATCACTTGTATCAATACCGAACAAGAAGAGTTTCATCATCATTCAACAGCAGCAGTAGTAGTGAAGGCGGGTCTAACAACAACCACTATGAAATGAAAACGAATTTATTACAATACCATCATATCCTTCCGATCAATCATGTTCATTATTCACAGAAAAGTTTTAACGAAAATATTATGGAAATTTATTCACAACAATCACCTACGTATCGGTCGCCGTTAGTGGACTCGTCTGAAGAGCAGCCACAACAGCAGCTGTTATTGGGAGGAGAGGACTCTCCATGGTCTGAAGAACAGCAGCAAGTCCAGACGACAACTACCGAAATGCATGAACAACAAGTAGGTGTAATTCAAGAGGAACAACCAATGGAAGGTGACGTGATGAATAACTCAAACATGACGCTCCAGAAACGGTACATGCTCTGTTGCAAGAGTGACGATCAACAAGAGGTCTTGTTGTTTGCCACAAATTCTGAACAGAAGAGAAGTGAGTGGATTTGTGTGTTGAAACATATTCTGCATTTGGGATTTACAGAGAGAAATACTTGTCGATTTCAAAGTTTGGGAGGTAATGTGCTCATTCCAGTGGACCCTTCATTTTCATCTAATGAAATTCAACCTGCAACTGCCACCACTGCCTCTACCACTACCAACACATCATCAACTCCCTTTTCTGTCTCTGCTATTGAAAATGCATTCAATATTGAATCATTGAAGAATGAGTTGGCACTTTATATTGAACAGCTGTCTCAAAAAATTCGACAAAATGAAAGAAAGAAGAAAGAACGGGAAGAACGAAATTATATTCAACAACAACAATCGCTGCTACTGAAAGAATCAATCAAAGGGCTTTCCTCCTTTTCTATGCAGTCTCAACAAAAAATTGAAACCAATACTGCCACCACAAACTATAAGAGCTTGAATGCAGATCGCATTTTCCATATTGAATCTCTGTGTGAAGAAATTAATCAAACAAGACTCGATTTACTGGAAGAAAAATTGCGTGTGTTGACAGAAACAAACTGGAAAGGCAACATCTCCTGTACCTACACTCTCCCATTTACAAACAAATCCTCCACAAAACCCTTCTTTCACTATTTATTAATTATTGAAGAATATATTCGAGAGAAATCACCCTTGTATTTCCAAAAATCCATTCAACTCGTTCGATTATTGTTGTACTTTGAATGGAGACATTTAGTGCTCTCATTGAATGAAATTAGCAAAGAGCTTTCTAGATGGAGCTCTGAAAATTTAAAGCAACTCGACACTCTATATTCACAAAGCTTTGAATATAATACGACTAAAAAGACTCTGAGCAGCACCTACAATGAAATGTATAGTCGATATAACATGTATACCCAAGCATTTGGAGTGACAAATGACGGAAGTCAATTACGGCTTGACTCTAACACTTCTTCTGCCCTGAATAGCATGCGACAAACCAAGCAAGAGTTATATGCCAATTTAGCAGATGCTTCGATCAAGTTGAAACAGACGAATAACCAAATCAGTTTGAACATGTATCAACTTGGCCTCATTGAAAATTTACTCATCAAAATAGTGAATGCTCAGAAAGCATCTGTCACGAGTTTGAGATATGGACAACTGATCACCAATAGCGTTCCACAAAGATTGTTTGTGTTAGATGAAAACTTTGAAACTGAACGTGACATTCGAAACCTCATTGATTTGCCAAGCAAGCACGATGCCATTGATATTTGCTTTTTAAAACTGTCGAGCAGGCATATCATTGAAAAATTCAAGAGTCGAATTGAGAGAGGAGATGACTATCTTCTTCAACTCAAGCAACAAAAAGAAGAAATTCTTGCAGAGATCAAGTCACAACAACTTGCCTCATCAGAAGAGAGAAAGAAGCATGCCTCTCAAATGATCAAGCAAATGCAACAACGTCTACGATCAAGTCTCACTTCAGGCCCAAATTCTAATTTTTTCTGCACTCAAATTCATCAATATGTGCAAAAGTTTCTCAATAGTCCAATCAATTCCACAATGGGCTTACCAAAGCTTCAAGATTTGTTGAAAAACTTGACTGATAAGGTGATTTCCATGATGAAAATAACTCTCAACTGGTATCAAATTTATGAAGTATTGGAATCCATGATTTTTGAATACACTTCTCAAACACGAGGAATGATCATGTATGATTGTTGTCTCATTCAAGTTAAGAATGAAATGAGAATGATGGATGAAAATTTCTACACCAAATGTCAAGAAGTATCACACAAGCTTGTTGGCCAATTATTACTCGAAAGTAAGAAAATTGATGACAAGGATCTCAACGAATCTGAATTTAGACAATTTGTCATTGAGGAAGAAATTGTAAAATTTAAAGAAGAGTATCGAGTTGCCATTGAATTAATCAAATCGCTTTCAGAGGATTACCATGAAAAAGTTTCAGACACTAAACCGTATAATCCTTCTGCCAAGTTATCAATTATTACACAAGCAGCTCGAGAAGTGATGAATAAGATTTACTTTTCCAAAACAAAGATCCGGTCAGAAATTGATCAGCATGTCTCTGCCGATGATTTTGTGCCCATGTTTATTTGTGTGATTTGTACAGCTGCTATTAGGGACATGTTCACACAAATTGGGTTCATTAAGGAATTTGCTTTTGGAGATTATCTAGTTGGAGAACAGGGCTTCTTTTTGAGTAGTTTGGAATCTTCTGCCATATTTATTATGAACTTTGAAGATGATAATTATAAGGTTATTTAATAAATTGCTAATTACTTCAACTATTATTGACATCATCTATTTCAATACTTTTAAGCAACGCCATGAAAAAGCAATGTCAATATTTCATGCCAAAAGAACAGCCTTCATTCTGAGACTGTATGTGTTTGAAAATTTAGAGCTTGGGATTTTAAAGTGTCCTACAACTATGCAGTGCCTTTCTTATTGTCACCAGTAGGTAACATTTCTTGCTGCTGTTGTTGCATGAAATGAATGACCTCTTTCGCACAGCTATATTGATACTTCTTGGAGCATTTCAAATGTTGAATATTTCCATACATACTACCATCTGTGTTGAATATTGAAATTGACAAGTCAGTAACTCGTGTTTTTGATTCATCTCGATACTTGTCATTGTTCACAATGTTAAAGGTAATGGTCTTAACTTGGCTACACTTTGAGAAAATATGATATGATTGAATAAATGCACGTCTACAACGAGCATTGCAATTCAATGTGGATAACTCCAATTGTACCGTTAAATCTTGACCTTGAATGAGAGAATTCAACTGTTTCACTAATCTCTTGTAACTCACAGAATTAAAAGCAATTTCAACCTTGAAAGAGAACCATGATTTGATCAATTGAGGACTCGATGCTATCACCAAATAGATCGATGGAACAATTTGATTGGATGAAATGTCTCCAGTTTTAGGATTCATTTGCAGATTATTGTTTGGTTTGGTTTTTGACGAGCTCATGGCAGCAATATGATGGACATCTTTGAGATCTTGAAGAGTTTGTAGCATTATGGCAATGGCTTTTTGTTTCAGAGAGAGCATGAATTCAACTCGACTTGGAGACGAATTATTATTGGCACTGCTGTTGGTATAGTATTTCATTGATATTTGATTAAAATGTTCTTGGATGATATCCATGTGATTTTTTTCTGAAATTCATTGTTGTTTGTTGACACAAATAGTAAAGGAAAAAATTATGTGAAAAATTGGAATTAATAACAAGTACTTGATACATACTTGCATCTGTTTGAGGTGTGACATGTAAAATATCAGTCACATGTATCTTTGTTGGATCCTTCAATGATTTTGAATGCGAGATGGTGATAGATTCTTCTCGCAATGTGTCAATATGCTGAATGTCGTCGTCAACTTTCTCTCGAGAATGTTGCTTCTGCATGTTAATACTATTCAATTGCTTTAAAAATTGTAACTTTTTCGGGTCTTACCATAATTATTGTTTGAAAAATATGAATAATAACTGCTCCTCAATAGTTTGTTGTGACCCTCACATACCTCGCAAAGTTTCTTTCAAATAAGCATCTCTAAGATTTTTGAGCTTTTCATACGAGTTTTCGTTGCTCGATGATTTTTGTTCTTGCTTGCGCTCCGGTTTGTCTTGAGGTATCTTCTTTCGAAGACATGACTTTGAAACAAATAGTTCAAGATCGCATCGCGTCACAGCTTTTTCATAGGTAATGATAGGATCACTCGACGGCGATCTGAAAAAATCAAATTCATCATGATTTTCCGAAGCAAGTTTTTCATGGATACCCATTGTGGAGAAGTGTTCCAAATCAGGATATAAAAATTGAGAAAATCTAACGTATTGTGTGGTTTTTTCAAATTGATCATCACTATCATCACCAATTAAATTATAAACGTATCGTTTTAGTGGGAGAAAGTAAATATGAGCAGCAATTTTCAGCAGAGTTTGATCTCTCGGATCTTTGACCACACTGTTAATCACTGTATTCATTTTAGAACTATAGAAATAATTATTCGTCCGAAATAATGTGGTGGTCGTTGATGATGAAATATGATCATTCATATTTGATTCCGAAGTGATCAATTTCTGTTGTTCTTGCTGTTGTTGTTGCTGTCTAATTTGAAAATACATGTACAAGAAGAGTTGGACCATGACCATGATGGCCAAATATTTCCGATTGTTATTCTGGTTATTGTTCGGGACAGCAGCAGAATTTCGATCGTCGTCATCTCTTTGCATTTTTTTTTGAGGTTGATCATTGAAATAATTAATCAGTAATAATTATTAAAATTATTAATACATGTGTTGTATTGCAAAATCTTTAACTCAAAGTAAAAAATAATAATTAAGAATTTAACGACCTCAAAAGATGGAATTATTAATTTTACAAAAAAAAATGCCCAAACGAGATGAACAATACAAAAAGAACCGTAATGATGACGATCGTCATTCATGGAATGTACAGCCAATCACAAACAAAAAGAAAAAATTATCAACTATTAATGATGAAAATGATCTGATGAACTCGTGGACTACTGTAATTTTATGTGATTTTTCAAATTGGTCTCAATCGGAACCAAACAAATCAACGATTCGGAGATTGGAATTTCTATTGAAAGACAAATTTACAAATCAACAAATTGGAGCCGTGAAATGGTTAAATGCTCGAGAACAACAATACAAGGACTTCTTTCCGATTGAATTTATGTACGACCCCAATTTTATTTTGGATCATATTAAAAAGTATGGATATGGATTGAAGATGGCTACAAAAGCCTTAAAAGAAAATACAGACTTTGTAAAGCAAGTGGTCCAACTACAGGGAGCAGAGTTATGCCATGCGCAACGTGAATTGAAGAGTAATCGAGATATTGTGTGGACTGCTGTGTGTCAAAACGGTGAGGCTCTGCAATTCGCTCGAAAAATGTTACGAAGCGACTGTGAGATTGTATTGAAAGCAATTGAAAGTTGTGCCAAAGCCATACTATATGCCACTAATAGTTTAAAAAGGGATACAGACTTTTTACTGAAAGCAATTGAACGAAATGAAGAAGTCTTACGTTATTGTGAAACGCAGAGTAGAGATTTTCACTTGGAGGCCTTAAAAGTAAATTCCAAAGCACTGCGATGGGCAAGTGCAACCGTTCGCAAGCACCAAAATGTTATGGAGACAGCTTTAAAGATTGTTCATCCAGAAATTGAAACAATCGATTGGGACAACAAAGAAATGATAATGAAATTTGTTTCATCTGATGCATGTTCATTGAAATATGCTTCACCTAACTTGAAGAACGACAAAGAAGTGGTAGCAGCAGCGACCAGAAATTTTGCAGGTGCATTGTCCTTTGCGTCAGATTCGTTGAAAGATGATAAAGAATTTATATTGTCAACAATCATTCCACAAAATGTTGATGCAGTGAAATATATTTCTGAAAGACTACGAGGAGACAAGCAAATCATGTTGGAAGCTGTGAAAAGAAATGGAGAATTATTTCCATACGCTTCCGACGAGTTACGCAATGATAGAGATGTTGTACTAACAGCAGTCAATCATGGTGGTAAGCCATTACGATTTATATCTCCTTCTTTACAACAAGATGAAGAAATTGTACTATTATCTGCGATGAAACAAAATAATAGAGAAATAAGAATAGCAAATAAGAGCCTATTTTGCCAAAAGCACTTCTTGCTGAAAGCTATAAAGGTTAATAGACACGCAATGGCACTTGCTGCTCGATCCCTACGACAAGATAGAGAGTTTTTCTTGCAAGCAGTGAAGGTGAATGGATTCGTTTTGCAAAATGTTGGTTTTGAAGAATTCGAGCATGATGAAGAACTTGTGTTGGCTGCAGTCAGACAAAATGGTGCTGCATTACAATTTGCAGATGATTATTTGCAAGACAATGAACGCTTCATATTGGAGGCTCTTTTATCGAATGGATATGTTAGAGAATTTAGTGAAAGGTTATATCGAATTCGAATGGAAACATGTTACTTTAATGTTTATTTAGGTGCTCACTGTGTGGAGCATCGAGTTGACCATAGTGCAGAACATGACGATGAAACGTCTGATGAAACTTCGTCCTCTTCATCTTCAAGCAGTTTTGATGATGAATATTCTGATACCACAAATTTTTTCATCTAATCTTGGTACGACATTTCAGAAACAGAGCTTTCAGTCTGCTGGTTAAGCTTTTCGATTTTCGCTCTCCCTCCTGGAAGATATTGTAAAAGACTAAACCAATGGCAATAATAAAGTAGGCAATATAGTAAAGGAAATTAATAGTTTGTCCAAATAGGAAAATACTCGAAATGACTGCAAATATGTCACTTGTTAAGAATGATAAGTTCATGAAAGTAGCACTGCTCCACCTCAACAAGTGTGGCACAAGTGTATAAATCAAAAACATGGAAGCAGCAAAGCCGCCCATAAAGAACACAGATCTTGAATTCCAATCCGTATTCTTAATATCTTGCAATTCGAATATTAATAGCTGAATGGTTGCAATAAAGGTTCCGAAAAGTCCCATCATGGCCAAATATTCAATCACACAATCATTTTCAGTGAGTTTGATTTTTTTCAAAGGTTTCTTTTGAGAATCGTTCACAACAACGTCCTGAACATGAAACACTTTGGTCAAATTATTTGCCTCCTGTTGCTGTTGTATATCGTCATTTGGTGATGAGCCTTCATTATTCGATGTTATGGAGGCACCTGTGGCAATCGTTGTTGCTGTAGTTAATGGTGGGCTTGTCTCCTCAGAATGTTCCTCCTCCTCTTTTTCCACAAGTTCAGTAAAATGTTCCTCCGTTTTCACAGCATATTCCTGTGCCACGTTACTAATCGCATAACAAGCAGAGCCAATAATACAAAAGGCATCACCAATTAATACATGATACCATGGTCGATCATTACTCGAATTTTCATCTTGCTGTTTTTCAATATGACTCAAATAATCACTTAACACAAGTAATGCCAATCCTCCCAAACAAATCAATACACCAACAATGTGAGTCCATCGATAGCTTCGATTCAAAAATAGAGCGCTCAATATCATGACACAAGGAATGGTGAAACAATCCAACAGCATGACTGAAGTGATAGTCGTGTATTGATACGCTTTGACCACGAAAAAATTGGCCTCAACATCTGCCAACGCAAAGAAAAAGTATTTCCATGGTTTCATGTTCCATCGTGTGAAAGTGAAGCATCGTTTGACGTATTTGAAAAGACAATGATGGAGCTCTTCTTCGTCATGTTGATAATCATTGTCACAAATTGGATTTTCTTCGAGAGTCGGATCATGTACAAGTTGAGAAACTTTTTGAGAATAATTCTTTTGATGATGGACTTGTTGAGAAGTAAATGTTGCTTGTGAAGTGTTTAAATTCAATTCTGATTGAATATTGTGTGAGAAAGATGGATGTAATTGTGAATGTTCGGTATTGAGGTGGGTACTTGAAGACGGCACCTCTTCATTTTGACCACTAGAGGAATTTATGGAATCCAATTGTGCAAAAGATGACACTGGAGAGAGCAATCGACTTTGTTCGGTCAGTCTCTTTTGTGACATTTCATACGACGAAGAGTCATTTCCATTCAAAATGTTATCATGATGAGATGATTCATGAAGTGTTACGTGGCCACCCATTGTCATCCTTTCCTTAGAATGTTCACAACTAGTTGTTAGAGTTTTTCGTCTCATTTTTCGAAATTTCCTTGTCGTAATTGTCACAGTTGGATAACAAACTTTGTGCACCAATAGGAGTGGCATGTAAAAAATTAATAATGTTAAATAAGAAAGAGCATTTTGTAAAGTAGGTAAATTGACATGAACTCGATCAGTCAAAAATGTACTAAAAATTCCTGTACTTGTCAATAAGGCCGAAATTATTTGAGAAAACAAAAATACAGCAATTAGCTTGGCTGCTCTCAAAAACCAAGCTCTCATTTCCGAAGGTGACCTTCTAAATTTTCCAAAATAGAAATACATCCACGAAAAGAGTTTTGAATATTTTGTTCTCTCCATGACTCGACCACTCTCATCTTCGTCCAAATCATTCGGAGGGTTATTGGTTAAAAAATTATTCGAGTTGTTTTGAACCTTTAAATCCAATGAATGAGATGTTGAAGGTTTAGATAATTCCAAAGTTTTCGTCATGGCACCAAGGTTGTTGGAAACATTTTCGGGAATGTGTGGTTGCGTTTCATCATGTTCCGAAGAGGACGCAGACCATTCGTTCATTTTTTTTTAAATTATGAAATTTCGTAAAAATACTCCGTCAAGTGTGCACCTTTGAAATGTAATCAAACACACATTCCACTCTCTCAAAATTCAATCCAGTCATCAAATATATTACATAAATCTAACATGTCCACAGTAGTCTATGAACCCTTACTCCTCCAATCATCCTTACTTGGTATCTTCAATTTTTTTCAACACACCAAAAACAACTCCGATGTAACGTTCAAAAAACCGTTTTTGAAAAAATATGAAGTCTCTCCAATCTGTGGTTGTTGCTTCTTCTTGCAAGCCTTCTTCCTCTGCATTAATGATGATGATGAGCTCATCATCTAAAAGATGTTTCTCCACCAAATCATCGGTTATATCAGCACCTAACCGAGTGAGTGCTTTGAGTCCAGAGAAATTTCAAGAGGAAATGCAAAAGGCCGGAATTCAAAGAGGATATGTGGTGTATGATGCCAAGGAAAACAAGACCATTACTTCTCATCCATTGTTTGCCGAGTTGGGTGAGTTCATTACCAATGACAAGAGAGATTTCTTGAAGCATGAGGCTTGCTTCTTCCAAGTTGGTCCAAAGTCCAATTTGTTGTTCGGTGCATTCTTGCATAAGAGCAATAGAGGTATTCCTCATGGTGGTGTTCGTTTGTGGAAATATAACTCTATGGAGGACTATGTGAGAGATGGATTGAGATTGAGCTTGGGAATGACAAGAAAGAATGCTTTGGCTGGTTTGTGGTGGGGTAAGTAACGTGAATGTTTGCGGTGTTGTGGAAAATTTCAATCATTATTTTGATTGTCATCTTTGTGTGTGAAATTTTCGGGGTATCTATAATTTTACTACTACTGAAATTATTCTTCTTCATGATGATGAATTAATCACAATCAAATCCCTATCATGCCATCCCATCATCGCCACCGTTATTGTGAAATATACTTCGATGATTCATTATTTCATTAATTTTCATCATTTAAACCTTCACAATTTTGAATGCATTCAATTTGAATTTGTGCTTTCATGACACAAAGGTGGTGGAAAAGGTTTAATTCAAAAAACTGACAATACTTCCATCAATTACAGCTCAGACTCCTTCAGAGATGTTGTCTTTTCCGAGTATGGACAATTTTTGTCTTCTTTGAAAGGTGCTTACTATGGTGCTGAAGACGTCGGTTTGACTACTATCGATTGTGACAGAATGCATACCGTAAGTATTTATTGATTCCATGAAGATTACTCACACCACATTTCACATGAATACAATACGAATTCTTCATGCATTCCTATGCACAACACAAAACGATTCTACTATTCCCATAGAAAACACGTTTCGTAAGCTGTATTTCAAGCGAAATTGGAGGCTCAGGAAACCCTTCCCACTCAACTGCAATTGGAACCGTTTGTGGAATGGAAGCAGCAGTTGGTAAGTTTATAATGACCATGCATGGATACGATATGATTTGAAACAAATTGATAACTTGAATGATGTATGGACCAATGATATCATGACTATAATAGCTTTCCTTGGTTTGGGAGATTTGGCTGGTAAGAAAGTCGTTGTTCAAGGAGCAGGTAACGTCGCTAGTTTCATCATTGAAGAATTGCTCAAGAGAAATGTCGGCAAAATTGTTGCAACTGACATTGATAAGAACTTGATTGAAAAGAGAAAGGAACAATTCAAGAATGCCAACAACATTGAATGGCGAGTGGTGGCTCCAAATGATTTGAGCGTCTTCTCTGAGCCTTGTGATATTTTCGCACCATCTGCATTGGGTGGTATTATCAATTCGACCACTATCCCATTGCTTAATTGCAAGATTGTTTGTGGTGCTGCCAATAACCAACTTTTGGATCCTGTCGAGCATGATTACATGATTAAGGATCGCGGAATTATCTACGTTCCAGATTATTTGAACAACCGTATGGTAAGTTGTGTCGGGTTTTATATTAGCCATATTTATACAAGGGTTTCTGTTTCACATGCACGTGCATGTTTTCGCCATTTTTAATTGAACCATTCATTCACATTGTTACATTTCCATGAACACGATGATTCACCTTTTTCTCGAAATCATTTCGTTTCCTATATAGGGTATTGTTAATTGCGCCAACGAATGTTTTGGACATGTGCATAATGATGAGGCCATTTTGAAGCATTTCGGACGAGAATGGGACAACTCGGTCTATGTGATTGCTACTCGAATTTTGAAGAACTCGAAGGAATCCAACATTCCAACCGGTCTCGCTGCTCACCGTTTGGCTGACGAATTCAGTGAAATGGAGAATCCACTCATAGGTCATAGAGGATGGGCCATCGTTAAGGGATTAATTAATACTCATTGGGAGAATGGTAAGCTTCAATAAGCAAGGTGGCATTGATCTTTGGGCTTGACACATGTACACATCATCTTTGGTTATAAATGATTGATCATTAATAGGTCTCTCATGAATCCATCAAATCTTGTTGTTGATTGGTGTGTGAAATAGAGGTAACGCCTTACGCACACCCAACGAAGGTACAGCAATCCCAAGTTAAAAAAAACCGCGGCGCTCCCACGTAAGAACGCTCTCCAGTAACACTCTCATTATTCCGCATCAATGATGATCATGGAGCCTTCATCCTCTGACCTGAGCACTATGGAGAGTAGTAGTAGTACTGGTGGTTTGAATAATAACGGTTCACCCATTCCTCCTTCTCGACCTCTGGCTCGAAGGCTCTCCATGTTGAACCATCCTTCCTCAATGGAACGAAAAAGCAGTGAATCCAACATGATCATCCGAAAGAATAAGCATCACAGTATTGCAGGATCAAGCCTGATCATTAGCTCTCCATCCGCTCTTAAGACAACAACAACAACATCCTCTTCTCCTCAATCTCCTTCATCCTCAACTTCACCCACCTCTCCTCATGGAATGATTTCTTTCAAGAACATGAACAATTCTCCACGAGGAGGAGCAACAAAACCAAGCCCATCGGTGGTCATGTTCCATACACCGTCTTCACCCTCATCCAATGCTGTAACGACTACGACTTCGCCCTCAATAACCACCTCACTTCCACCCCTTGTTCCTCCACCTCGAAGCTCTTCTCTTCCTCCTCTCTATATGAATACATCGACGATGGCAACCTCATTCTCCAATGCTTCATCGAATGGCGCTGCAGAGAATGACGGAGGAGTCTCTCCCTCTTCTCCATCTTCCCAATCAAGCGTGGAGAGTAGTTCTGTTCACTCAGTTTCGAGTCCACGCGAACAGCTCATAGCATCGGCTGTAGTAACGCCCTCAATCGTGAATCGAAAACGCTCTTCAGGCTCCTTTGGTTTGGTCATGGAACAATTATCGACAACAGGCTCGCCTATTTCGCCCAATCCGTCGCTTGAGTTGCATGGTCGAACGAGAATGAGAATTGATTTAGAAAATCCCACTTCCAATACCACTCCTGATAACAAGAAACTTTCGAGGTTATTGAATAGGAGAAACTCGTTTGCAATGAATGGAACTCCTGGATCAACAAATTCTACTGGGTCTCCATCGCCGATTGTGGTTTCACACAACGAGGGAAATGGCAGCAGCAATGCCAATAATTTATCGCCTCGAAATTATAATACGCACTTGCATCCCCATCATTTACATATTTCAAAGAGTGATTCTGAGCTCATGGATTCAACCAATGATGGGTCCTCTCCAAAAGAACATTCAGAACGCCTGCCCATTCTCGTTCATCACCACTCTCTGCGTTCTAAGGGAGAGAAGGACTTCAACAACATTTTCGGAGAGAACGAGCAGGCCATGAAAGAAATGGAACAGTTTTCACAGATGCAAAGCTCCCCACGTCTCATGTCGGCAAGAATATCTACTGGTATGAGTGGAATTTCATCACCTCGAAATGGGGAAGCAGTTACGAACAGTGGATCTTCCCTTGTGACCTCCACTTCCTCTCCTGCCTCAAAGAAGCCCTCCTTCGATAGGCTTGTTTCATCCTTTGCAGAAATACAGGATCAAAGGAAAGAACTTAAAAAAGATCCACAATTTCAAGAGCACATGAAAGAGTTTTCGACACATGTTCGAGCTTACAACACCCGATGTATTTTAAATGAGCAGGAAATTCTCGAATTTATAAGCGATAAACGAGACTTCCCCGACGAGCTCGATCCCAATATTCTCTCCAAGGCGAGTGACAAGGATGTCAAGTGGTATGTGACAACATTGGGAGAAAAAACGGTCAACATGCTCTGTGAATGGAAGCATCGTCTCAATTACTTGGAAAGCGAATGTAAGGACGTTCAGGATTTTTCAGAAATGAAGCAAAAGATTGAACATAACATTAAGCAAATGAAAGAGACGTTGGGAAGTGTCTCATCGGTGACTGCAGCTGAACACTTTTTGGAAATGGATTCCGACATTAAACTTTTGCAAGATGAGGAATCAAAACCGTCACCACCTATCCCACTAAGGAAAGGAAGATCAAAATCATTGATCTCCAATTTTTCAAGCAGCTCAAAACCCAAGAATAAGTAACATGTATCATAAAAACCCATTAGGACTCTCAAGCAACTGCCGTTCATTGTCAATGCAGTCCCTGTCTAAACAACAAAAGAGTCGTCAAGATGAACGGGCTAGACCAGGTTGCAATTTCAGAGGCGTGTAATTGCCGTTTTGAAGTCTCTCCCTTATTATCTTTCTTCCGCCGTGGACGGATTCAAGAAAGTAATGTATTCTTGTCACTGGTTAGGAAGAACAGGTAATGAAAAGTAACAACAAAATTTCGAATCTGCGAAGGAATTACCAAATACTGGGGCTGTTTATTGTGGTTTTCACATAAAAAATTTGAGACCACTTTCATTGACATCACGACGCGAGTTCAGCCAACAACAAGAAATCATGACTGTTCAATCATGGGTCCGTCCAGAAATTCGATCATTTCTATCATGCCAAATCAATCGAGTGCTTTTTACATGCTCACATTAGTAGATTCTTCAGAATGTAAGGACTTGTAATACGTTGCCGAAGAATTATAGGGAGTCGTCAAATCACTCATACCCGCAGAGCCCTCAGAAGGTTGCACTTTGCTATTTCCACTTGTATTGGCAATCAAGCTAGAGGACGCTTCTTCCTCGTCTCTTCTCTTTGTCCTGAAAGAAATTCTCTTGAGGCAAGGATAACATTCCCAAAATTTGTCCTTATCAAATAAAATCATCACCACGGCCAGCAAGGATGAAATATTGAAACAATGTGCTGCAAATTCAGTATAATACGATACAATGAAATGTATGGATGTGACACCGAATTGAGTATATAAAAAACTCATTAAACAAGATATGAGGGCCAACAATGTCAGTGCACTGAGCAGCATGAATTGATAAAAGTACTATTGTCATTAAATGTGTGGAAGTACATGAATGTGAACATACACGTCAATATTGTGATCATACATGCACATAAATAATTGAACAAGTTTGGAAAGAAGAAGCCATTTCACATACCTTGGTTTTGAAAAATGAAATATTGGTCTTCTCTTTCAATACACATCCAAGTTTGTAGGACACTAGTAAAAATAGAGCAAGATTACAAAACCATGGAAGGGCATATGCCACATAACCCACTCCAAATACAATCCTCATAGGTGGATTCAATTCCATGGTATGTGCTGAAATTTGATAAATAAAAGATGCAACAATATAAATCATGCAAAGTGTGTTCACAATAACAGAAACATAGGACAAGCCTTTGAAAAGTGTCCAATTCTTCTTCTCTCCAGTTTTTAAATACATGTAAACTCGATCAAACATGAGCATGACCGGTATGATGGTATAATATGTGAAAAATACGTTCAAGCTCAATGTCAAATTTTCCAACAAGTACATTAAATTATTTGAATCATTAAATGATGGTAGATAGGAGAGACCACTTGCTACTACAATACATACAGCACTGGCTGTCATGAGTATAATGGACTTGATGGAAATAGATGTTGGTTTTTGATATCTAAAACTTAAACATTCGGGGAAAACAATTAAGGACATGATGGCAATAAATAGAGGAACAGAGAGAGTTAACAGAATTCCCAACTTGGCACTATCAAATTTCAATGTAAATAACAAACTCTCTTCACATGTTGTAGAGTATTGATCAAACTTGTAACAATAGCACATGAATGGAGTTCTTAATCTTATAAAATATCGATCCATGAAATAGATGGGTAATCCAATTTGAACGTTTCGACACAAAAACGCAGAAGGAAACTTCTTAAACGCAGGACACGCCGTCCATGAAGAGTTATCATAATTTTCCAATCCGGCCACAATTTTGTGAAATTGAACAAAATCCTTCGCCTTTTTGCAATATTGACAAAAATTCGCCAATTGATACGAATCTTGAGCATTCCACTTGGTCGAATTAACTCCACAAAATGTTTCAACACAACTTGTATTCTCTGGAAACATGGAACATAAATCCATGGTATTCGAAGAGGCCTGTACGGGCGAGTAAATATCATGCAAACCTTGTTCCATATTCGAGGTTGAAAACGGGTAGGATGAAATTTCAGTCGGGAATTGTATTTCATCACAGCCAAATCCGAAAGGAAGATCTGTAAAGTCTTCAAAATGATCGGTAATATTGATACGTTGTGTAATGAGGGTGTTATTGCTTGGATGAGTTGGGAGGTTCATGATCTTTTCATAGGAACATCCAATAAATCGATGAAGAGGTGAAGAGGATGATGAGGCTTGTACTGAAGGAAAGGGGCAGGATAATACTACGAGTAGTAAGGATGTATATAAGAGGAGAAGAAGATGAAGCAGTAACAGAGAAGTAGTTGTACGTTGTCCGTAAAGCCTTACAGAAGAAATAATAATAGAGGAATGATGATGATGCCTATGACAATATTCATTTTGAAAGAATAACATGGTATAGGATGATAAGGAATGAGTAAAATCTTCTTAGGGATGCCAAGTTCAATAAATGAAACGTTGATGATGATGATTAGAATCTGTGATGATAATTTAAATAGAATTCTCGGATGATGATGAAGAGTGGACTGGTACGGGGTTGTTGTTGAATGAAACGAACGCACACGCAGTCTCTCTCTGTAGCGGGAACACACTCCTTCACAATGTGAACGAAATGATTTTTTTGTTGTTTTTTCGTACTATTTCATTGTTGTTGAAATATTTCAGAGATTCGAGATGTGTTGAATTTAGATTCAAGAGGAAGGATAAATAGCATGATTTTTTGATAGATTAAAAATACTCGCACATGTACTTGGAACATTTCGTATAACTGCGCCTATTTTGGTTTGGAATGACAGTTTCAAGATCAGTCCCTTAGCAGTCAAAGAAGGAAATTATTGTGAGAAAATTGAAGAGAATTTGAATGAATTGTGGAAGAATCGCGATGCTCTTTATTTCAGTGATGCAGTGATATTTTTATTTGATTCTATGAAATTGAAAGAAATCAAGTCAGAGATCAATCTTGACACATTGGAAACCGTTGAGTTATTACCTTACTTACGTCGGGTGATGTTACAATATCCTTTTTCTCCCATTGTTCTCGTGTTCTCAGATATTTATACTGCCAACGAGTTTGAGAATCAAATTTCTCGTACATTATTGAACTTTCCTCATGTCACTGGTGTTTATGAATATGCACAAGATAGAACAGTATTGGAGGTGGCTTGTAACAGTGTCTTGTATGGTTTGAGGAGCTGTGCACAGTTGCATGTTGCCCTCACGCAACAACGAAAAACATGTGAATTGCAGTAAGAATGTACTTGTTGTTCTACTTGGATTAAAAATCAATGAGGCAAACAATATTGAGAATAACCAAGATCCATGTTTCCATGTCATGCAATGTCTCAGGTTCAAAATCATTATTTGTTGTCGTTGTTAGGATTTTTCCACAGAGCTTGTGGTAAATCAGGTCGTTCTCTTATTTGAGGCCAAAAAACAGTTAGTTTCTAAAATCTATTGGGAATGAGTTTGTTCCATAGAGTAGGCAGACGAATAGGTATTTAGCCAAAGAAGATCCTAAATCTAAAAGAGCAGGAATTCTAAAAGCCCCTCTTTAAGATCGGGATTGTTATCCATACCTCACACACACCAACGAAAGTAGTAGAAACTGCATTACATTCACTCCTGTTGGCGGTCGTCAGACTTTTTAGCATAGTCTTTGAGCTCCACTAGAGCCTTATGGATACCGGAAAGGCTTACCATGATGGTTTTTTTTGAGAGTGAAGACATCATCTCATCAAACTCAGTATTATTATATATAAAAATTGCAATACTGAGTTTGATGAGATGGAGTCTTCACTCGCAAAAAAAACTGGAGATTTGCTGGTCGATGAGTTGAGTGAGTCTAACACAGAATTTGATGGATGTTGTGGAACCATTTTTTTGTTATTGGTGGTTCAAGAGAAACTCTTGAGTTTTTCAAAGCTATTCACTCCCGCTCGTCCGTTGTAGGTCCAATTACAATTTTTTAAAGCCTTTGCAAAGCCAGTGATTCCACAGTGAAAAGGAATCTCATTGTAATTTCAGGTTGCAAAACTTTTTTTACTGGTTTTCAGTAAAGCGGTAAACTGGATTTCCAAACTAGCCATAATGAAACAATGAGACAAATGACGGAGTAAAATTGAGAAGAATTGATTTCAATGATCATTTCAATTATCTATTTTATTGAAGTAAAGAATTGTTGAAAGAGGGGTGGAAGAAATCGCCCATCCAAGCACACAGCTAATAATTTGATTGCATCTGGATAGTAATTTCCAGAGCGTTTTGGAAATGAGGATTTCTTGGGTTTTTTTGAAAGTGAAGACATCATCTCATCAAACTCAGTATTATTATATATAAAAATTGCAATATCACCACAAACTACGCCTGAGCGTAAAGTGCAAAAACTGACGAAGAAAAAATTCGGCTCGTTTTAGTAAGTCCCGGAGTCAAAAAAAATGGAGTGATTGGTCTGTGGTGTTGTTTTCTGCTTCTCACACAAAAAAACACACCAACAACACACAACAACATGGAAGCTGAATTAGTGGTCATTGAAGAGGGTACTGTGCCTCTATACTGTGTAAGTAATTGATTATCCATATTACCACAACAACAACAACATCAAACAACAATTTCAACACCGACACTAATCTTTACCTCAGCTTGGTGTTTCTGATTGTGATTCGAGTTGCGAAACAAATAGTAATCACGTAAGTACTAGTGAATATCGTTCACCTTGTATTGATCTCAATTATATCAAGGCCTATGAATCACCAGCATTGGATAGCCAATCCACAACGAACCAGAGTACGAACAATGTAAGTATTATGTTTGTCCATTATTCAGTAGTAACACATTTCAAGATTCCTTCATCATCAAGCATCGAGATGAACACTTCTCAGCCATCATCACCAGTAATAACTACTACCTCTACAGTATGTTTCAAATTTGTTGCAATGTGTTTGCTTAACTTGTTCAGGAATGGATCTTCACAGACGAAACTATGTCATTTCCACCTTGCTGTCTATTGCCTAGCACAAGCAGCTTCTCTGGTATTGTTGATGAGACACAATGTACGATAACACCAAACAACAAATGTGATGATGACAATATTTCCCAACAGAGCAAAAAACGAAAATCAAGAACCACAGATGAAGCTGCTGAAGACACTCACAAGGAATATCAATTCACTTTAGAGAAAGGACTGTTTGAATTTGTACCAAAATATAATTCCTTTAAAGAAGTACCAGATGAGAAGAAACAAATTTATGGAATTATATGGGAACAGTTCGCCAAATGTGCAAGAAATATTATTTATCAACATCTACAGATGAGATGTTCAAACTCCATCAGCCATGAAACGGTTGGATGTTGCAACCCAAACGTGTTTTATCTTGCTCTGAGGGGAACAAAGGCTAAATATTACCAATGGTATCAAGACATTTTGTGGAATGGCCTAAAGAAGAGACAGAAGTGCATTCAATTCAGATTTACTGACAGTGTTCCTCCTTTAGACAAATGCAAGCATTGGTCTGAGTTGGAAATTACTCACTCACGTCTTACACGTAAATTCGGAAAGAAGATTACGAAACACAAGATGAAAATTGTATACATTTCTCTCACATGTAATGTGGAAACTAATCAAGTGTGGACATCGTTCAAGTTTGACAAAGAATTCGAGTTTGTACAATAAAACAATTGAATTCAATCCTCAATACTCTAAATCACAAAAAATGTCATCAAATTGGAACTTTTCATCACCATCCACAAACCAAACCACATCTAACAACAACTTTTTTGAAGGTCAATCATATGGACTTTCAAATCAAAATCACCACATATGGTGTTCCTCTCCATTATCTTCTTTCAATGTGCAATCATCGTCATCTACTGGTTTCAGTAGCATTAATCCGGGATCTTTTCAATTTGATTCACCAAGAACATCCACACTATCTTTCGAAAGAATTTATGAAGATCTAATACAACCAAACCAATCCAATTCAATGAGCTATCAGAATATCCCTATTCAATATGGAGGATGTGAACATTTATTTCAAAATCATCAATCCTATTATCCACAATTCAATCAGCAATACATCACACAATCTTCTCATAATTTCTCCACAACCCAACATAACCTTGACAATCCGAACACATTATCATCTCAACCTTCACAACATGAAACCAATCAATCAAACCAACATTCAAACACACAACAAAATACAACAATTACTTTTGTCGATGGCTTCACTCGCATAAAACAAAAGCGAGGAAGACCACCGAGCACAGAAAACAAATTGAAAAATATTATTGATAATGCTGATCTCAATTTCTCTCAGTATAAGCTCCAAGGAGATGCTGTTATTAAATTAAAGAACAAGAGTTTTGCGATATGTAACTCATTACATTTTAATATTGCAAATCCATCTATTGACAAGATGCAGAAAGAATTTCATCAATTCGAAAAAGAGACGAAATCTAATGGGAAGTTGTTGTTGACATGTAAAAAAGGCAGTGAAAAAACAACCAAAAGTATGATTGAACAAGACAAATCTCAATATACAAAAAGCAAGCTCGGATCATTACTTTGCGGAATCGAACTTTTGCTGTATAATAATGGAATTTCAAATTTCTCTGAATTTTTCGATCTATTGATTGACATGTTTCCCGATATTGTTTATCGAACATTAAGCAAACGAAAGGATTATGATGACATTGACACGAAAGTTCGAAAATTAGTCACAAACAAAAAAATACCAGAATATGACTCATATATCGAAATGTATCTAAACAAACAAGAAAAAACAAACCCTATTGCCATTAATGATTACCCAAATGATCTCGATGATCCTGTTTCATCTGAAATTAGTTCTGAAATCGATGAAAATTTTGATGAATATGAAGAACATCAATCAAGTGAAGCAATTAATGAAACAACATCAACAATCTCACAAGAAGAACCTGTAAGCAGTAGTGTAGCTCTACAAACAAGCTCAAATGACGATGATGAAATGGATTGGGAGGACGATGATTATTCGCAAAGTGATGCTTCTTCATCGAGTGAAGAGACAAATCAAAGAAAAAAAGTGACAAAACGAAAGTTGCGAGTAGTACGGAAAAAGTTACTTGATATCCAAGCGAAAGACAAAGCCAAAATCAGTAACACTCAATATAAGGAACTGGTGTCATCTTCAAGCTCCAAAACCACTCCTCTCTCAAGTATGTCATCAGTTCAATCTGTAGTTAGTATTAAGGCCTTAATTGAATTTAAAGGGACACATGAGAAGAATGAAAATATTTTTTTCATCAGCCTTTATTCTTTAGTTAAATATATGATTGAATTATATGTACAATGGGTAAAACAAATATCAACAGACAAGGAATTAGCTGCTCATCTCAACGAAGAGGATAAAAATTGGAAAACAAAAATTAAGTGGTTCAAACTCAATCTCGATGGATCTAAAGGCCGTGTTACATTCGCATGCGCTCCATTAAATATGAAAAATTTTGGGAGTCCTCAATCAAGAGAAGCAGTCCATCCTGTGGCTGTTTGGAAGGGAAAAGAAAATCAACTTCGAGCAATAACTGGAATTATTCGAGTAATGATTGAATCGATGACATGTCATGGGGTGGATGTTGATGGAGTAAATCACAAGGTGGATTTTTGTGTCACAACAGATCTTCTTTCGTTAAAGCGTATCTCTAATCTTAAATTTTCACAAATGTGTCCATATTGCAATACATTGAATACTTTTTGTGACCATTTTCACCTCGCTAGAAGCAAAGAACAGTTGGGTTGTCTGCTCGGAGTTAGTCCATTCAAAATTGTCATCTGTTTGCTCCATATGAAAGAACGAATAATGGAAAGAATATTAATTGATGCAATAATGACGAGCAACAAACGAGAAACTATTGTCAGGATCATTCGCAAGATTCCAAATCTCAATAATTTCAAAATAACTGAGAAAGGACAAAAGTTGAAGTGTTACTTAACCGGAAAACAAGTTAATTCCATTTTAAGCAATTTGAGAAGATTACGTAAGGTAATCGTTCCTCAATATATCACATTAATGAGCAAATTTAGAAATGTGTTGAAATTACTTCAAAATGAATCCTTTTCTGAATCCGAACTTAATAACCTTCAACTCAAGCTAAATGAGATGGAAGAAGTGGTTCAATCTCTTTATACTGATAGTGGTTCTCAAAGTTGGTATATGCATATTCTATTCCATCATGTAATTCCTTTAATCAAAGTATACGGAAATTTGGTTCACTTTGAAACACAGGGATTCGAAGGAGCACACATTGATGATGAAAGGCGTATGAAAAACACATCCAACAATGGAGGAAAGTATAATTATTTGGACAGAATGTTTCCGACATGTAAAGATCAAAGTTTGATCCAGTTCATGCTTCCGAAAATTAGGAGACTCATGGTATGTAGAGATTTGAAAATTCCCTTTCAAAACAGGCAACGAAACAATGAGAAGTACAAGCAATTTCTTGCAATACCCTACCCGATCTTCTCATTCCAAGAGGAAAATGTTGCCTTGTTGTCTTTTGTACCAGGGAAATCTCTCTCCGAAGTGTGTACCCGATGCGAAGATCACGAAGAACATGAAATAACCTCCAAATATGATCCAATTTCAAACGTTCAATATGGCAAGGACAATGCAAATGACAACGACGATGAAAGCGATGCCATGAACATGTTTTCCCAAAGTTGTGATGTGTAATAAATTTTTTGTTAAAAATTAAATTAAATTTTTTACTTTTTGTTGTAATTTAATTTTTCAAGTTGACATCGATTTTCACTCGAAAAAAAATGCCTTCACCTAAAGATGAGGTCGAGTATTTTAAATCACACACCTAAACTAAGATGACACAGCAACTTTGATGTAACTTAGACACCAAGTGATCAGTACAACAAAAGATGGATTTTTATCGTGTAACGAGAAACTTGTTGAACGGAGTAATTACTGTGAATGTGAGTATTATCACCAACAATCAACTAATCCTTGTATAGGACAGTTCTTCTGTGGGAAGAGAACGAGAGATGAGCGCTGAAGAGAATTGCTTTCGAAACTTTAGTAACTGGCTTTGTACAATAGGTGTGGTCTTAATCAGGAGGACACTTTTAATGAACGAACGTCAGCACTGAATAAAACTTTACAAGATTCTGAACCAATCCCGGAGTTTCTGCATTTCGTTGTCAAAAAATTTTTGCCTTTTTGAGTCGAATTTTTTCGCTGGCAGTTTTCTTATGGCGTAGTTTGTG